>NC_084565.2:38147500-38290000 GCF_033978685.3 Nerophis lumbriciformis
TCTTTAGGACCAGCCTTTCTAGATATATAAAGATGCGTATTTACAACATTAATAATATATACATACTATGCAAATATAAAAAAGGTAAACTTTTAGTTAATTATTGTATTATTATTTTTAATTTTTTGTTTGTAGTTGGTTTTTAATCTTCATTATTTACTTTAAGTTATTACAGTTTGTCTCTATATACATATTTATTTTATTTTTGTTATTAATTGTGGCCAAAAGGGGCGCATTTCAATTTCTTACACACTTGTTATTACATATGTTGACCAGAGGGGGAGCACTTTAAAAATGTTACACACACTTGTTATTTCATATGTTGACCAGAGGAGGAGCACTTTTAAAAGCGACACACAGTCAATTTGAAACATCCCTCCTTTTTGGGACCACCCTCATGTTGATAGATGTCACCACAAATGAGACATTGTCTATGAGATGCAATGTTATTGGGACCATGATTTATGTCAACACTTGTTCACACCTCCTCATGTGGAAGATACTTTTCCTTCTTCATGTCTCAAGAAGGGTAGAAATACAAGAACACACATACACATTCTTGTATTTCTTACCTTCTTGAGACCTGAGAAAAATGCCTACCTCTTTAGGACCACCCTTTCTAGATATATAAAGATGTGTATTTACAACATTAATAATATATATATGCAAATACCAAAAAGGTAAACTTTTAGTTAATTATTTCTATTTTTTTATATTTTTGTTTGTAGTTGGTTTTTAATCTTATTTACTTCAAGTTTTTACAGTATGTCTCTATATACATATTTCTTTTATTTTTGTTATTAATTGTGGCCAAAGGGGGCGCATTTCAATTTCTTACACACTTGTTATTTCATATGTTGACCAGCGAGGGAGCACTTTTAAATTTTTACACACACTTGTTATTTCATGTGTTGACCAGAGGGGGAGCACTTTTGCATTTTTACACACACACTTGTTATTTCATATGTTGACCAGAGGGGGAGCACTTTTAAACAGTCAATTTGAAAAATCCCTCCTTTTTGGGAACACACTAATTTTGATGGATGTCACCAGCAGGGGTGCAAATGAGACATTCTCTATTAGATGCAATGTTATTGGGACCATGATTTATGTCATCACTTGTTCACACCTCCTCATATGGAAGATACTTTTCCTATTTTTATATTTTTGTTTGTAGTTGGTTTTTAATCTTATTTACTTCAAGTTATTACAGTATGTCTCTATATACATATTTCTTTTATTTTTGTTATTAATTGTGGCCAAAGGGGGCGTATTTCAATTTCTTACACACACTTGTTATTACATATGTTGACCAGCGGGGGAGCACTTTTAAATTTTTACACACACTTGTTATTTCATATGTTGACCAGAGGGGGAGCACTTTTAAAAGCGACACACAGTCAATTTGAAACATCCCTCCTTTTTGGGACCACTCTCATTTTGATAGATGTCACCATAAATGAGACATTGTTTATTAGATGCAATGTTATTGGGACCATGATTTATGTCATCACTTGTTCACACCTCCTCATATGGAAGACACTTTTCCTTCTTCATGTCTCAAGAAGGGTAGAAATACAAGAACACACATACACATTCTTGTATTTCTTACCTTCTTGAGACCTCTGAAAAATGCCTCCCTCTTTAGGACCACCCTTTCTAGATATGTTAAGATGTGTATTTACAACATTAATAATATATATATGCAAATACTAAAAAGGTAAACTTTTAGTTATTTATTTCTATTTATTTATATTTTTGTTTGTAGTTGGTTTTTAATCTTATTTACTTCAAGTTATTACAGTATGTCTCTATATACATATTTCTTTTATTTTTGTTATTAATTTTGGCCAAAGGGGGCGCATTTCAATTTCTTACACACTTGGTATTTCATATGTTGACCAGAGGGGGAGCACTTTGGCATTTTTACACACACTTGTTATTTCATATGTTGACCAGAGGGGGAGCACTTTTAAACAGTCAATTTGAAAAATCCCTCCTTTTTGGGAACACACTAATTTTGATGGCTTTCACCAGCAGGGGTGCTAATGAGACATTCTCTATTAGATGCAATGTTGTTGGGACCATGATTTATGTCATCACTTGTTCACACCTCCTCATATGGAAGATATTTTTCCTTCTTCATGTCTCAAGAAGGGTAGAAATACAAGAACACACACACACACACGCGCACACACACACACACAAACACACACCCATTCTTGTATTTATCTTCTTGAGACCGCCTACCTCTTTAGGACCAGCCTTTCTAGATATATAAAGATGTGTATTTACAACATTAATAATATATACATACTATGCAAATATAAAAAAGGTAAACTTTTAGCTAATTATTGTATTATTATTTTTAATTTTTTATTTGTAGTTGGTTTTTAATCTTCATTATTTACTTCAAGTTATTACAGTTTGTCTCTATATACATATTTATTTTATTTTAGTTATTAATTGTGGCCAAAGGGGGCGCATTTCAATTTCTTACACACACTTGTTATTACATATGTTGACCAGAGGGGGAGCACTTTTAAATTTTTACATACACTTGTTATTACATATGTTGACCAGAGGGGGAGCACTTTTAAACAGTCAATTTGAAAAATCCCTCCTTTTTGGGAACACACTAATTTTGATGGATGTCACCAGCAGGTGCTAATGAGACATTGTCTATTAGATGCAATGTTATTGGGACCATGATTTATGTCATCACTTGTTCACACCTCCTCATATGGAAGATATTTTTCCTTCTTCATGGCTCAAGAAGGGCAGAAATACAAGAACACACATACACATTCTTGTATTTGTTACCTTCTTGAGACCTCTGAAAAATGCCTACCTCTTTAGGACCACCCTTTCTAGATATATAAAGATTTGTATTTACAACAGTAATAATATATACATACTACGCAAATATTAAAAAAAGGAAGTTTTCAGTTAATTTTATTACATTTTTTGTTTGTAATTGTTTTTTTAATCTTCATTATTTACTGTAAGTTACTACAGTATGTCTCCATACACAATTTAAAAAACTAAAAGTTCATTAATTTTGGCCAAAGGGGTGTATTTCAATTTCCAACACACACTTGTTATTACGTATGTTGACCAGAGGGGGAGCACTTTTAAAAGTGACACATACATTTGAAACATCCCTCCTTTTTGGGACCACCCTCATGTTGATAGATGTCACCACAAATGAGACATTGTCTATTAGATGCAATGTTATTGGGACCATGATTTATGTCATCACTTGTTCACACCTCCTCATATGGAAGATACTTTTCCTTCTTCATGTCTCAAGAAATACAAGAACACACACACACACACACACACACACACACACGACATCAGGCATTCTTCTACCTTCTTCTGGACAAAGTCGATGGCGTTCTCCAGGTCCCGGTCCTCCCGGTAGCGGACAATGGTCTTCATCATGAGGCGCTCCGTCCGCTCCATCACCTGGAGGCCAACAACGTGGTCACATGACCTGAGCCAAGTTGGGCCCCCCTTATCATTGCTAATTATAAAAATAACACGGCCAATCATTTGCTGTAAAAAAAAATTAAAAAAATCCTTTGTGCCATTACGGTTTTGAAGTTATTTTAAAATACATTTTCTGACCAGTGACATCATTCATTTTTATGTTCTTACCGTTTTATTATTCATAACCAAAAATGTAATAGCACAAAAAAAATGTGCAGCACAAACGAATGGGACAAGTGGGAGATTTTGACAAGGTGTGGGCGGTTATGAATAATAACACGTTATTAACACAAAAACTACAACACTTTAATAAAATTACAAAAGGTTATAAGACAAACAAATGTTTGGGACACATGTGGGGGAGATTTTGATCTGGTTATGAATAATAACACGTTAAAAACACAAACTATTAAACAAAATCTATAATAATTCAGTTTGGGGAGATGTTAACTGTGTGTGTGGGAGGGGTGTATTTGAGAATAGCGTATACATTTGAACGGCTCATATGACATCTTTTATAGCACAAACCGGCACAAATGAATGGCGGTGTTATTTTCCCGGATGGTGTCGTGACGCCAGGACCACGTCTTACCGTGTCAGTGAAGACATATCCCAGAATTCCTGCTGTCAGCTGCACCAGAAGCACCGCCGCCAGGATGGCCGCAAACTGCACACCGGACAAAACGCACCTCATGACATCATCGCTCATCATGTGACATCATGTGACATCATGTGACATACGCACCGTCTTCAGCAGGCAGGTGGCGTTCCGCAGGGCACCCAAACATCCCAGGAATGTGATGATGAATATCAGGGAGCCCACCACGATGAGGAGGAGCGCCGGGTCCACGGTCAGTGTGTCCACCACATCTGCACACACCACTGCACTTGACTTCCTGTGAAGCTACACCCACTTCCTGTAGTGCTTTGCTCACTTCCTGTAATGCTACATTGACTTCCTTTGATGTTACATTTGCTTCCTGTAATGCTCCACACACTTCTGTTCACTTCCTGTGATGGTTTGCTCATTTCCTGTCATGCCACAGTCACTTCCTGTGACATTACACTCACTTCCTGTAATGCCACAGTCACTTCCTGTGACATTACATTCATTTCTTGTGACGCCACACTCACTTCTTGTGATATTACATCCACTTCCTGTCACGCTATACTTGCTTCTTGTGATATTACATTCACTTCCTGTCACGCTACACTCGCTTCCTGTGATATTACATCCACTTCCTGTCACGCTATACTTGCTTCCTGTGATATTACATTCACTTCCTGTCACGCTATACTTTTTTCCTTTTCATATTTGTTCTCTGTAACGCTATATTCTCACTTCCTGTGACCTTACACTCACTTCCTGCGGCCTTACAGTACTGTAACTTCCTGTCATATTACATTTGTTCTCTGTAACGCTATACTCTCACTTCCTGTGACCTTACACTCACTTCCTGTGACATTACATTACTGTAACTTCCTGTCATATTACATTTCTTTTCTGTAACGCTGTACTCTCACTTATACACTCACTTCCTGCGATCTTACATTACTGTAACTTCCAGTCATATTGCATTTGTTCTCTGTAACGCTATACTCTCACTTCCTGTGACCTTAGACTCACTTCCTGTGACATTACATTACTGTAACTTCCTGTCATATTACATTTCTTTTCTGTAACGCTGTACTCTCACTTATACACTCACTTCCTGCGACCTTACATTACTGTAACTTCCCGTCATATTACCTTTATTCTCTGTGACGCTATACTCTCACTTCCTGTGACCTTAGACTCACTTCCTGTGACATTACATTACTGTAACTTCCCGTCATATTACATTTGTTCTCTGTAACGCTACATTCTCACTTCCTGTGACCTTGTACTCACTTCCTGTGACTTTCCATTACTGTAACTTCCTGTCATGTTACATTAGTTCTCTGTAACGCTATACTCTCACTTCCTGTGACCTTACACTCACTTCCTGCGACCTTACATTACTGTAACTTCCAGTCATATTACATTTGTTCTCTGTAACGCTATACTCTCACTTCCTGTGACCTTACACTCACTTCCTGTGACATTACATTACTGTAACTTCCTGTCATATTACATTTGTTCTCTGTAACGCTATACTCTCACTTCCTGTGACCTTACACTCGCTTCCTGTGACCTTACATTACTGTAACTTCCTGTCATATTACATTTGTTCTCTGTAACGCTATACTCTCACTTCCTGTGACCTTACACTCACTTCCTGTGACATTACATTACTGTAACTTCCCGTCATATTACCTTTATTCTCTGTGACGCTATACTCTCACTTCCTGTGACCTTAGACTCACTTCCTGTGACATTACATTACTGTAACTTCCTGTCATATTACATTTCTTTTCTGTAACGCTGTACTCTCACTTATACACTCACTTCCTGCGACCTTACATTACTGTAACTTCCCGTCATATTACCTTTATTCTCTGTGACGCTATACTCTCACTTCCTGTGACCTTAGACTCACTTCCTGTGACATTACATTACTGTAACTTCCTGTCATATTACATTAGTTCTCTGTAACGCTATACTCTCACTTCCTGTGACCTTACACTCACTTCCTGTGGCATTACATTACTGTAACTTCCTGTCATATTACATTTGTTCTCTTTAACGCTATACTCTCACTTCCTGTGACCTTAGACTCACTTCCTGTTGACATTACATTACTGTAACTTCCTGTCATATTACATTTCTTTTCTGTAACGCTGTACTCTCACTTATACACTCACTTCCTGCGACCTTACATTACTGTAACTTCCCGTCATATTACCTTTATTCTCTGTGACGCTATACTCTCACTTCCTGTGACCTTACACTCACTTCCTGTGACATTACATTACTGTAACTTCCTGCATTTTTTATTTCTTCTCTGTAACGCTATACTCTCACTTCCTGTGACCTTACACTCACTTCCTGTGGCATTACATTACTGTAACTTCCTGTCATATTACATTTGTTCTCTTTAACGCTATACTCTCACTTCCTGTGACCTTAGACTGACTTCCTGTTGACATTACATTACTGTAACTTCCTGTCATAATACATTTGTTCTCTGTAACGCTATACTCTCACTTCCTGTGACCTTGAACTCACTTCCTGCGACCTTACATTACTGTAACTTCCCGTCATATTACCTTTATTCTCTGTGACGCTATACTCTCACTTCCTGTGACCTTACACTCACTTCCTGTGACATTACAGTACTGTAACTTCCTGTCATATTACATTTGTTCTCTTTAATGCTATACTCTCACTTCCTGTGACCTTAGACTCACTTCCTGTTGACATTACATTACTGTAACTTCCTGTCATATTACATTAGTTCTCTGTAACGCTACACTCACTTCCTGTGACCTTACACTCACCCCCTTTAAAGTTAGGTTCACGTCCTGTGGCGGTAGGCCGACTTCCTAGACTTCCAGACTAAGTTGGGTTAAAAACGACAAAAAAGAACATTATGTGGCCATGATGGAATGTGACCATCGCCTGACCTTTCTCCTTGACGATCTTGGCGTAGATTCCCACCGCAATGAGAACGGCGCTCACGACCTGCGGACAGACGACGACCAGACGCGTCATCATTCAATTTGGCGGTCATCTTCATTCCCAACGCTCCCTGGAGCACTTGAACCTATCACTGGTCTCCAGCCAAGTGCCAAAACGTTGGGTAAACGTCAAACATGATTGACTGTTTAATGAACTGTTACTTACTCACTTTTTGAACTAATTATGATGGACTTATCAAGTGGTTATTAACTGAGCGCTGAGTGTTTGTTTATGGATTATTCCGAGGTGTGTTGGATCAGTGCGATCACATGACACCTGCTCTGACTCACCCAGAAGACGTAGCAGAAAACAAAGAGTAAGTATTTGACGCCGCGGTATCCTCGCATGTCCACTGGGCTGCAGGCGGACGCGGCGATGGCGGCAGCGCGGACAGCGGCTGCTTGAGGTCTGAGGGTCCCGCGGGGAATGCACCGCGCAGGCTGCCGCACGCTGCATTCCTGCTCTCAGGCTCCGCCCCTCTCAGGTGCTGCTGTCAGGCTGCGTCCTGTCTTACTGGGTGTTCCAATGTGTGGGGGGGTGCGCCGCGGGCAAAAACGACCTTTGGCACCCGTTCACCAGAAAACAACCCCCCCCAAAAAATGATGACTTGATTAATATTCAACCAATATTTTTTTCAATAATATTAGTAATTTTATTATTTATTATATAATTATAATATTTTCTAATAATGTGTTTTACATGTGGTTTTCTACACCAAAATTCATCTATTTATTTACCATTTTTGTGGGTCTGATGGACCCCTTGCATTTTGTGGCTTTTAATGCCTCTGTCACACCGCGGTGAGGGATGTCTTGTCTTGGTTTTTTCTGTCTTGTGATGTGCATGTTTTAGTTTGAAAAGTAACTCTCCTCTCGTTTCAGGTCACTTGCTCTTCCTTTTGTGTCATCAGTCTGACGTCATCCCGATTCCCTAATTGTTTCCACCTGTTCCCTATTACCCTCATGTGTCTTATAAGCCCACTCCTTCCTTTGTTCTGTGCCAGATTGTTTCGTTTGTTCGTACTCTCTAGCCTCCATGCCCATGTCCATGCCTTGTCTTGCCTTGCCTCGTCTTGTGCTTATGTTCTTTGATTCTGAATCCCTTCGTTGCTATTTTGAGTTTTCCTTTCTTCCTCCTCAGCAGAGTGATTTTTTTGTTATTTAGTTTATTCAGCCGAAGTGGTAAGTTTCAGTTATTTTTCATTCTTTCCTCACATTTTTGAGTGACAATTTTTGTTAATACTTTATTAGATTAGATAGTATAGAATTTTTCATAGTTGTTGTTTCTTCCTCCTGTTGGAGCGTTTTTTGTTTATACATTTTATAGCATTTATTAATTATAGTTCGTCTTTGCTTTTGTGTTTTCCTCCGTTCGGAGCGAATTTTGGTTGTTCCTATTTTTTGGAACCTTTTTTGCCGGTTAGTTTTTGGATAAACAGATATTGTAATCCTTGACTTTGGAGGTGAAAAGGAAGCTGTCAAAATAAAAGCCTGTCTAAGTTCCCTACTCTGCATCTGAGTCCTATCCTTTTACCAAGCCCTGACAGCCTCACAATCAAACACTTTTATGTTAAAATACTTTACCTTATCCCAATAAACATCTGTTCAGTATTTTAACATTAAAGTGTTTGATTGTGAGGCATTAAAAACCACAAAATGCAACGGGTCCATCAGACCCACAAAAATGAATACGGGTCCCACAGACCCGAACACCACACTACTTATTCTTCTTCTCCAGATTTTGGCGCGCTCTACCTTCCACATTTTTCACCCGATTCAAACCGTTCTAACTTCAAAATGTTGTGCCTATTCGGGAATCGCGGGCTTTCCCTTGACAAATTCCAAAAATTCCCAGATTTCCCAGAATTCCAGGTTTTCCGGGACATTTTTCCCATACAAAATGAATTGTCCATTTTGCAAAATTCCACCATTTCCACATTTTTCACCCGATTCAAACCATTCTAACTTCAAAATGTTGTGCCTATTCGGGAATCGCGGGCTTTCCCTTGACAAATTCCAAAAATTCCCAGATTTCCCAGAATTCCAGGTTTTCCGGGACATTTTTCTCATACAAAATGAATTGTCGATTTTGCAAAATTCCACCATTTCCACATTTTTCACCCGATTCAAACCGTTCTAACTTCAAAATGTTGTGCCTATTCGGGAATCGCGGGCTTTCCCTTGACAAATTCCGAAAATTCCCAGATTTCCCAGAATTCCAGGTTTTCCGGGACATTTTTCCCATTCAAAATGAATTGTCCATTTTGCAAACTTCCACCAGTTCCACATTTTTCAACCTATTCAATCCATTCCACCTTCAACACATTCCACCATCCTGGAAATTCAAACTTCCCCTTTTCCAAGTTAAAAAAAATTCCAAGATTTTCCAGAAATCCTGCTTTTCCAAAGCCCTATTTCCACTCTTTTTTCTCGTGACTACTCCTTCCACATTTTTCAACCATTTTACCGTCAAAACATTCCTCTTAATTTGGACAAAAACGACGTTGTTTTTTGAACTGGAAAATTTCCCGTTTTTTTCCTGAAATTCCAGGAATTCTGTAATGCCATTTCTCAATTCAACATGTTACTACTTCAACATTTCTTGATCGATTAAAAAATTACAACACCAACCATTCCAACTCATTCAGACGATTCAAGTCCCCCCACCCCCCAAAAAAAAGATGCAATCGCCGCTCATGTTAACTACCAAACCGTAACTTAAAAGGGTTGGCTAAACAGCTATTAAGTTATGATGCATTTGCCGCTCATGTTACATACCAAACCGTAACTTAAAATGGTTGGCTGAACAGCTATTAAGGTATGATGCCATCACCGCTCATGTTAACTACCAAACCGTAACTTAAAAGTGTTGGCTGAACAGCTATAAAGGTATGATGCATTCGCCGCTCATGTTAACTACAAAACCGCAACTTAAAAGGGTTGGCTGAACAGCTATTAAGGTAGGGTGCAATCGCCGCTCATGTTAACTACCAAACCGTAACTTAAAAGGGTTGGCTCAACAACTATTAAGGTATGATGCAATCACCGCTCATGTTAAATACCAAACCGTAACTTAAAAGGGTTGGCTCAACAGCTATTAAGGTATAATGCAATCGCCGCTCATGTCAAATACCAAACCGTAACTTAAAAGGGTTGGCTCAACAGCTATTAAGGTATGATGCAATCACCGCTCATGTAAAAATACCAAACCGTAACTTAATAGGGTTGGCTGAACAGCTGTTAAAGTATGATGCAATCGCCGCTCATCTTAACTACCAAACCATAACTTAAAAGGGTTGGCTGAACTGCGATGAGGTGGCGACTTGTCCAGGGTGTACGCCGCCTTCCGCCCGATTGTAGCTGAGATAGGCTTCAGCGCCCCCCGCGACCCCAAAGGGAATAAGCGGTAGAAAATGGATGGATGGATGGATGGGTTGGCTGAACAGCTATTAAGGTATGATGCAATCGGCGCTCATGTTAAATACCAAACCGTAACTTAAAAGGGTTGGCTTAACAGCTGTTAAAGTATGATGCAATCGCCGCTCATGTTAACTACCAAACCGTAACTTAAAAGGGTTGGCTCAACAGCTATTAAGGTATGATGCAATCACCGCTCATGTTAAATACCAAACCGTAACTTAAAAGGGTTGGCTCAACAGCTATTAAGGTATGATGTAATCGCCGCTCATGTTAAATACCAAACCGTAACTTAAAAGGGTTGGCTGAACAGCTGTTAAAGTATGATGCAATTGCCGCTCATCTTAACTGCCAAACCATAACTTAAAAGGGTTGGCTGAACAGCTATTAAGGTATGATGCAATCGCCGCTCATGTTAAATACCAAACCGTAACTTAAAAGGGTTGGCTGAACAGCTGTTAAAGTATGATGCAATCGCCGCTCATGTTAACTACTGAACCGTAACTTAAAAGGGTTGGCTGAACAGCTATTAAAGTATGATGCAATCGCCGCTCATCTTAACTACCAAACCTTAACTTAAAAGGGTTGGCTGAACAGCTGTTAAAGTATGATGCAATCGCCGCTCATGTTAAATACCAAACCGTAACTTAAAAGGGTTGGCTGAACAGCTATTAAGGTATGATGCAATCACCGCTCATGTTAACTACCAAACCGTAACTTAAAAGGGTTGGCTGAACAGCTGTTAAGGTATGATGCAATCGCCGCTCACGTTAACTACCAAACCGTAGCTTAAAAGGGTTGGCTGAACAACTATGCTACCTATTTGGAGATGAAGAGCAGCAATGCTGACTATTACTATTACTACTGTGCTACTTATTTGGGGTTGCAGAGAAATGAATTTTAATCTTAAAAAACTGGCCAAAAACACTTGTTTTGGGATTCAGTTCTCTTTTCACCTGGTTATGCTACTTTTAGATTCCAAAATGGAACAGTGTAACTAAGGGTGTTTTTTGTTATTTTTCTATTTATTTCATATTATTTATTTTTTTATTTTAAAATTCATATTTACCTATGTATTTATGTATTATTATTATTATTATTCCTATTTTCTACATAATTTCGACAATGGAGAAAAAATTTACACCTTGTTGTAGCTGCGTTTGGCCTGAAGGGGGTGCTGTCGCACCATGATCGGCATAGCAAGACGACTGTCTCTTTAAATCTTGCTTCTGGGTTGACCCTACCTGTTGTTTACTTTACAAGTCATTTTACTCACGCTCGCTTGTGTAAGCTTACTTCTCTCTTTGTTACTCGACAAGTCGGCCTGAAGAAGGCATAACTTACCGAAACGTTGCCTTGACTTGTCTTAATAAGTACCTACAATATTTATTTATTTTTGTTCTTTGTTCTTTTTGCTGTTTGCTTATTTTTTGACGGGGCATTTTTGCGGTCAACCTCGACTTTTTCCAACTTTTTCAACTTTATCACAATGTCGATGACGTTGAAGGGCGGTATGACGTAGTTTCCGGTCCGGTGGAAACAACCTTACTGGCGCAAGTTGGTTCCCCCCGGAATATAGCCGCCAAAATAGCCTGCTTCTGGACCAGACGCGGCATGCCCCTATGCTGAAGCGACACCAGGGGACCATAGACACCGAGTTGGTGACCCGAATTGTCCCGGCTTTGACATCTAATGATAAACGTTGGGTCAGGCGATGGAGTGCCCCCCGGTGGCAACATTGTGTCACTACATCCAGTACCCCCCGGGATCCAGGGGGGGTGCTGGAGCCTATCTCAGCTGCATTCGGGCAGAAGGCGGGGTACACCCTGGACGCCACCTCATCACAGGGCCAACACAGATAGACAGACAACATTCACACTCACATTCACACACTAGGGACCATTTAGTGTTGCCAATCAACCTATTCCCAGGTGCATGTCTTTGGAGGTGGGAAGAATCCGGAGTACCCGGAGGGAACCCACGCAGTCATGGGGAGAACATGCAAACTCCACACAGAAAGATCCCATGCGCAGGATCGAACCCAGGACCATTGTATTGTGAGGCAGAAGCACTAACCCATACAAAATCATAATAGAGGTCTTGCATTTCCCTCATCTCAACCCCATGCACATATTCTGCCTGCATACACCCCCCAAAAAAAGCAAAACACCCCGACAAGACCACGCATGGCAATCAATTTGGCTCCAAAGCCAGATGCATGTATAACATCATCAAAATTATGCATCCTCTCAAAAACATTACTAAAGAAAACCAGCCGCCCACAATATCTAAAATGGTTCTCACTCTGACCAACATGATCAGGCCGGCGGTCATTAACCCCCGATACACAAGCCTTGATCATGGACAATGCCAAAAATTGGGCAGACACCGCTAATCGCATCTTGAGAGACCACTACCAAAAAAACCTTACAAGTTGAGATGGACAAACTGATCCCCTTGATCGGAGCGGACTGGATGTCCCCATTTCAGATTGCCTCGATCTGGGCTGATAAACAATTGGGGCGCAGATTAGCGGTCAACACTCGCTTAGGGTCACCCTCTTACAGCCAGGCCACCTACAAGACACAAGGGCACGTCAGAGTGAATTGCAAGCAACAGATCCGTGGAGGACCTCAGCTTGGCGATGCCACCCTTCCAGGTCCAGGAACTACAAGCACGGGTGGAGACCCTTGGTGAGTTCCCTACTACGACCTGCCTGGCACCTGCAACAAAGACGGACAGACCACAGCTCAACGGACACGCATTAGATACCTGCATCGCAGCGGAACGACAAGGGCGATACAAATGCAGAAGACCAACAAGTACTTCAAGCTGAAGATTTCCTCCGTCCCATCGCAGGAGCCACAGACACGGGCGGAGACTCGCGATGAACCCCTTCCCACGACCTGCAGCCTACCTGGAACGGAGAGGGGAAGACCAAAACGTGCGACACCTCTTGCACCTCGCTTTCTCCAGCCTCAACTGCCCTACAAAAGACTACCTCCGGCGCTGTGAAGCCCACCACGGAGGTCTGCACTACCACTCAGAACTCGCCCAGGAAAGTGCTGACACACTGGCTCCAGCAACTCATTTGGAGTCCTCCTAAATCGGATCTCTCAGGGGGAGCAGCATTAATTAAGTGTGTCTGATTGGACCTTCGGGGGTCCTCGGTGGGGTCTGAGCTTGGGTCCGTCAGTGTTCAGTGGACAATGCTAACCAGGGTTGTTACCCTTGCAGGTCCTAACCCTAACCCTAACCCGAAGCTTCTCTAACCCTAACCCCTAACCCTAGCCCTAACTCTAACCCCTAACCCAACACTGCAGTTGTGAGCGCAAGCCCCGCCCCTCCTGCAGCATATATAAAAGCCTCATCCTGTGTCCGGCTCACTCGCACTCCAACAGTTGATGAGAGCACATCCTGTTGTGGAGAAACATAGGGGAGCCCCACTTGATTAGCTTTGGGAATTAGAAGTGTTCCAATCTTTTAGGGAATTAGAAGTGTCCCAATAGATTTCTTTCTTTCTTTCTTTGATACAGTTAGAAGTGGTCCAACCTGAATAGAGACCCGCTTTATCCGCTCGCAGTGAAAAAGATGGTTTACATCCTGCTTGATCTTGCAAGTCGAAGCCTGATGAAGATCAAACCGATGGAAACGTTGCAACACAGACTTGCCATGGCATCTTGCCACAATTTTTCTAACGCCAAACAATCCGATTTTACCACAGACGTGTTTGACACAACATTCACTACCCATTTGGAATTTTTGATCGGGGTCCTCGATGGGCTTTGTGTCTGGTTTGGGCGTCACCTTGGCAGTTTGTCGATGGACCGTCAATCCCCACCCTAACCCTAACCTTCTTTGTTTTCCTTCTATCGCCCCAACCTTTAGCCCTAACCCTAATCAACACTTTTTCTTTGGCTTCTCTAGCCCTAAATCCTAACCCCAACCCTCTAACCCTCACCCCTAAAAAAGTGCAGTTTCCTTTTAACATTGGAACAGTTTTTTCCTACTTGCTCTTACAGTTGGAATGACAACAGGATCACTTTAATGTTGTCGATTAGTGACTCATTACGCTGACTCCAAAGTGTCTGGCCAAGTTCAGACCCCCCGCCCCCGCCTCCAACAGAAATCTGACCACTCACTCAAGTCGTGGTTGGGCTTTTTTTCAAAGGGCTCACGTTTTTGTTCCAAAGGACCCTCTTCTTCTTCCCCTGCATGTTAAGCCACATCTGGAGGAGATTAAAGATCTTAAAGGAAGGAGGTGAGGGGTATTTTTAGTTTGTATCTACGTTGAGAAGTCAATATTTATGATCTAAATGACATCCCTGGGGTTCCTCTTGACTTTGTTGTGCTCCCTTGGATTCAACAGAAACATCTCTCACAATCTTGGGAAGATTCTTTATTGAACTTTTCACAAGCTAAAATAATAACGCTATATAAGGAGAACAATCCGTACACAGGCCCGGGTTGGCGTGGTAACACACAGGAGCTGTCAGATGATTGGGAAGAATCATCCAGCCCAAGTCCAAAGTGTGTTCTTGTGGTTTGAAAGGCCTAAAGAGTGACTGAATATAGTTTGATACAGACTGGTGATATTTCAATGTCAGCTCGGGCTTCTTAGCCTTTTCATTCAACACAGAAAATAGGCATTTCTTGATGTACGTGTGTGTTTGTGTGTGTGTGTGTGTGTGTGTGTGTGTGTGTGTGTGACCCCCAAGCACTCCTCAAAGTCCATCATTGTAGAACCTGCAAAAAGCCACCACATCTCACTCGTGATTAAAAAAAACCCACTTCCTGTACAGCTGTCACCCTCTCCAATAAGACTCGCCTTCCAGTCCTGCGACTTGAACACTTACACTTTCCACCCACTCAAAGCAGGAAGGTCTTTCTGTCAATCCTTCTCTACAGCTCGTCGCTCTCCACCAGGCTCCCGGGTGGCAGAGGACTGCAGTCAGGGAAGAAGGCAGCCTTCACATCCAGGCCTCTCTCGGTCAGGGCGGCGTAGCGGCTGCTGGCCGGGCGCACCTTCTTTGCTTTGGGGAGGTTGGGCTGCTGCCACTGGGCTGCAAGGGTGGGAAGCAGCGGGAGTTATTCAAAGAAGGAGCCAGAAACCGAGGTTGTCCGCCTTACCGTGCACGTCAAGTCGTGCGGTGCTGGACACTATTCCCGCCTCGTTTTTGGCTGACACCGTGTACCAGCCGGCGTCCTCTTTGGTGGCGGGCTGGATGATCATGCACAAGTAGCCACAGTTGTCCTGGTGCATGCTGGGAGACAAAGGAAGTCATTCAAATAGAGTCCAAGCTGGTCTCATTGGTGCTCACCTTATTCTGTCTGTGTTGTGAGTGAGTGACTCGTTTTCCCTTTTCCAGAAGATCTGCGGGGAAGGAACGCCGATGACGCGACATTCCAGCCGCACCGGGTGGCCCTCCGCCACACTGGTGTTCTGCAGCTTCTCCACAAATGATGGCACTTTCTGCATCTCTTTGGCTGTGGACAAAACCCATTGAAAAATTGTCAATGAACAAAACGCTGTAACGTGACAGTTAGGCTTGGACCTCAAACTTCATTGTTACATACATATACAGGTAAAAGCCAGTAAATTAGAATATTTTGAAAAACTTGATTTATTTCAGTAATTGCATTCAAAAGGTGTAACTTGTACATTATATTTATTCATTGCACACAGACTGATGCATTCAAATGTTTATTTCATTTAATTTTGATGATTTGAAGTGGCAACAAATGAAAATCCAAAATTCCGTGTGTCACAAAATTAGAATATTACTTAAGGCTAATACAAAAAAGGGATTTTTAGAAATGTTGGCCAACTGAAAAGTATGAAAATGAAAAATATGAGCATGTACAATACTCAATACTTGGTTGGAGCTCCTTTTGCCTCAATTACTGCGTTAATGCGGCGTGGCATGGAGTCGATGAGTTTCTGGCACTGCTCAGGTGTTATGAGAGCCCAGGTTGCTCTGATAGTGGCCTTCAACTCTTCTGCGTTTTTGGGTCTGGCATTCTGCATCTTCCTTTTCACAATACCCCACAGATTTTCTATGGGGCTAAGGTCAGGGGAGTTGGCGGGCCAATTTAGAACAGAAATAGCATGGTCCGTAAACCAGGCACGGGTAGATTTTGCGCTGTGTGCAGGCGCCAAGTCCTGTTGGAACTTGAAATCTCCATCTCCATAGAGCAGGTCAGCAGCAGGAAGCATGAAGTGCTCTAAAACTTGCTGGTAGACGGCTGCGTTGACCCTGGATCTCAGGAAACAGAGTGGACCGACACCAGCAGATGACATGGCACCCCAAACCATCACTGATGGTGGAAACTTTACACTAGACTTCAGGCAACGTGGATCCTGTGCCTCTCCTGTCTTCCTCCAGACTCTGGGACCTCGATTTCCAAAGGAAATGCAAAATTTGCTTTCGTCAGAAAACATGACTTTGGACCACTCAGCAGCAGTCCAGCTGGTGTCGGTCCACTCTGTTTCCTGAGATCCAGCGTCAACGCAGCCGTCTACCAGCAAGTTTTAGAGCACTTCATGCTTCCTGCTGCTGACCTGCTCTATGGAGATGGAGATTTCAAGTTCCAACAGGACTTGGCGCCTGCACACAGCGCAAAATCTACCCGTGCCTGGTTTAGGGACCATGGTATTTCTGTTCTAAATTGGCCCGCCAACTCCCCTGACCTTAGCCCCATAGAAAATCTGTGGGGTATTGTGAAAAGGAAGATGCAGAATGCCAGACCCAAAAACGCAGAAGAGTTGAAGGCCACTATCAGAGCAACCTGGGCTCTCATAACACCTGAGCAGTGCCAGAAACTCATCGACTCCATGCCACGCCGCATTAACGCAGTAATTGAGGCAAAAGGAGCTCCAACCAAGTATTGAGTATTGTACATGCTCATATTTTCATTTTCATACTTTTCAGTTGGCCAACATTTCTAAAAATCCCTTTTTTGTATTAGCCTTACACAATATTCTAATTTTGTGACACACGGAATTTTGGATTTTCATTTGTTGCCACTTCAAATCATCAAAATTAAATGAAATAAACATTTGAATGCATCAGTCTGTGTGCAATGAATAAATATAATGTACAAGTTACACCTTTTGAATGCAATTACTGAAATAAATCAAGTTTTTCAAAATATTCTAATTTACTGTCTTTTACCTGTATATATATGACTAGGAAAGCTCCAACTGGAAGAGTTGCTGGTTTATATCCTAGTTAGCGCCCAATCAAAGGATACTAGGTTCAAATCCAAGTCATGGTCGAGCAGTGACTAGGAACGCTCCAGCTGGGGGAGTTACTGTTTTATATCATAATTTCCTGAGAAAGCTTCTCAAATAAATATGTCATTGGGGCCCGAAATCTATCCTCAAGAAGACCAAGAATAGCTGAATGGTTAAACAGCTAGCTCCCATTCAAAGGGTCCTGGGTTCAATCTCAGTCAGGTCGATCGGCTTGCCAAGCCAAAGAATGCAGGAGTGGGGACGCCGGACAATGTGGGGGTGTTTCACCTCCCCCACACAGAGTAAAGCTAAGTGGTAGTGGGTTAATTAACTTATAGTTAAAAAGGTAAGTATGGGTAATAATAATAAATAGTCTATAGTCCAAAGGTCAAGGGTAACCTCGGGGGTTAGCTCCTCCTGTGTGCCGAGGCTAAAGTTGGTAAGTGTACCATCGTAATTCCTAGGCTGGGATGGGTGGGAATAGGAACATGAATAATTAATCATTGTGGGCGTTGACCAATTAGCTCTACTGGGTCCGACAGATAATTAAAGTAATAATTGGGAAATTAAATGAAAAATTGAGTAATTGGAAATGTATTAATTAACGATAATGAATATATTTAATAAAAAATGTTTTATGTTGATTTTATTTGATTTTTTCAATTAACCAATCAGTGTTCATTAATTAACCAACCAACTACTCAATTTGTTTGGTTTCATTTTCCAATTATTACTTTATTGCTAATTGTCTGTCAGACCCAGAAGAGCTAATTGGTTAACACCCACAATGATTAATTATTCATGTTCCTATTCCCACCCATCCCAGCCTAGGAATTACGATGGTACACTTACCAACTTTAGCCTCGGCACACAGGAGGAGCTAACCCCCGAGGTTACCCTTGACTTTTGGACTTATAGACTATTTATTATTATTACCCATACTTACCTTTTTAAATATTAATTTTTGTTTCACTACTTTTGGTTTGTTCTGTCGTGTTTGTGTCTCCTCTCAATTGCTCTGTTTATTGCACTTCTGAGTGTTGCTGGGTCGGGTTTGGTTTTGGAATTGGATTGCATTGTTAAGGTATTGCTGTGTATTGTTTTGTTGGATTGATTTATTAAAAAATAATAATAATACATTTTAAAAAAATGAAAAAAAAAATTTTATAAAAAAAAAAAAAATCTATTTTTTAAAAATAAGAATCGATTCTGAATTGCACGTGAGAATACCGATTCGAACATCGTGCGAGTGATAGTTACCATCATCAACTGACATTTACTGCGGTTATACAACATCCTGTCTGTACCTGCAATGATGAGCTCCAGGTTGAAGGAGTTTTGTCCAGCACGGTTGCTGGCAATGCACGTGTAGATGCCCGCATCACGACTGGTCACAGGTTCGATGACCAGCGAGTGCACACCATTTTCACGCACCAGCATTTTGTGTGCGGAGTCGGGGCGGATGGTCTGTCCGTTGAGCTTCCACACGAGGTCAGGGGTCGGCAAGCCGCTCACCTATGGGAGAAGTTGGCGAAACATGACTTCCTGTCAAAGTAAAATGGTCGTGCATGCTCAGTGTTCCAGCTTTGCACTGAAAATTGGGCTTTTGGTTGTAAAGTGCTTTTTTACTTGAAGGTACTCAATGTGCTTTGACAGTCAGTACCTGTCCATGCACTAAAGAAGTCTGACTTCTGACCATCTTGTGACCCGACTGATACTGTTGCAGATGAAGGTTGCTATTGTTCTTGATTATCTTGTGTCCCGACTGATACTGTTCCAGATGAAGGTTGCTATTGTTGTGGACTATCTTGTGTCCCGACTGATACTGTTCCTGATGAAGGTTGCAAGCAGACTTCCTGGTACAAAGTGATTCAATTCCAGCATCTTAAAATCTGTGATATAAATAGGACATTTTAGAACAATAGCAACCTTCATCTGGAACAGTATCAGTCGAGTCACAAGATAGTCCACAACAATAGCAACCTTCATCTGGAACAGTATCAGTCGGGACACAAGGTAGTCAAGAACAATAGCAACCTTCATCTGGAACAGTATCAGTCGGGTCACAAGATAGTCCACACCAATAGCAACCTTCATCTGGGACAGTATCAGTCGGGTCACAAGATAGTCCACAACAATAGCAACTTTCATCTGGAACAGTATCAGTCGGGTCACGAGATAGTCAAGAACAATAGCAACCTTCATCTGGAGCAGTATCAGTCGGGTCACAAGATAGTCCACAACAATAACAACCTTCATCTGGAACAGTATCAGTCGGGTCACAAGATATTCCACACCAATAGCAACCTTCATCTGGAACAGTATCAGTCGGGACACAAGATAGTCCACAACAATAGCAACCTTCATCTGGAACAGTATCAGTCAGGACACAAGGTAGTCCACAACAATAGCAACCTTCATCTGGAACAGTATCAGTCGGGTCACAAGATAGTCCACAACAATAGCAACCTTCATCTGGAACCGTATCAGTCGGGTCACGAGATAGTCAAGAACAATAGCAACTTTCATCTGGAGCAGTATCAGTCGGAACACAAGATAGTCAAGAACAATAGCAACCTTCATCTGGACCAGTATCAGACGGATCACAAGATAGTCCACAACAATAGCAATGTTTATCTGGAACAGTCAACAATGAACAGTATCAGTCGGGTCACAAGATAGTCCACAACAATAGCAACCTTCATCTGGAACAGTATCAGTCGGGTCACAAGATAGTCAAGAACAATAGCAACCTTCATCTAGAACAGTATCAGTCGGGTCACAAGATTGTCCACACTAATAGCAACCTTCATCTGGGACAGTATCAGTCAGGACACAAGATAGTCCACAACAATAACAACCTTCATCTGGAACAGTAGCAGTCAGGTCACAAGATAGTCCACAACAATAACTAGCTTCATCTGGAACAGTATCAGTCAGGACATAAAATAGTCCACACAGATAGCAACCTTCATCTGGAACAGTATCAGTCAAGTCACAAGATAATCCACAACAATAACAACCTTCATCTGGAACAGTATCAGTCAGGACACAAGATAGTCCACAACAATAACAACCTTCATCTGGAACAGTATCAGTCGGGACACAAGATAGTCCACAACAATAGCAACCTTCATCTGGAACAGTATCAGTCGGGACACAAGATAGTCCACAACAATAGCAACCTTCATCTGGAACAGTATCAGTCGGGTCACGAGATAGTCAAGAACAATAGCAACCTTCATCTGGAACAGTATCAGTCGGGTCACAAGATAGTCCACACCAATAGCAACCTTCATCTGGAACAGTATCAGTCGGGTCACAAGATAATCCAGAACAATAGCAACCTTCATCTGGGACAGTATCAGTCGGGTCACAAGATAGTCCACACCAAAAGAAACCTTCATCTAGGACAGTATCAGTCAGGACACAAGATAGTCCACAACAATAACAACCTTCATCTGGAACAGTAACAGTGAGGTCACAAGCTAGTCCACAACAATAACTAGCTTCATCTGGAACAGTATCAGCAGGATATAAGATAGTCCACAACAATAGCAACCTTTATCTGGCACAGTATCAGACGGATCACAAGATAGTCCACAACAATAACAACCTTCATCTGGAACAGTATCAGTCAGGACACAAGATAGTCCACAACAATAACCTTCATCTGGAACAGTATCAGTCGGGTCACAAGATAGTCCACACCAATAGCAACCTTCATCTGGGACAGTATCAGTCAGGACACAAGATAGTCCACAACAATAAAAACCTTCATCTGGAACAGTAACAGTGAGGTCACAAGATAGTCCACAACAATAACTAGCTTCATCTGGAACAGTATCAGCAGGACATAAGATAGTCCACAACAATAGCAACCTTCTTCTGGAACAGTATCAGTCGGAACACAAGATAGTCAACAACAATAGCAACCTTCATCTGGAACAGTATCAGTCAGGACACAAGATAGTCCACAACAATAAAAACCTTCATCTGGAACAGTAACAGTGAGGTCACAAGATAGTCCACAACAATAACTAGCTTCATCTGGAACAGTATCAGCAGGACATAAGATAGTCCACAACAATAGCAACCTTCATCTGGAACAGTATCAGTCGGGTCACAAGATAGTCCACAACAATAGCAACCTTTATCTGGAACAGTATCAGACGGGTCACAAGATAGTCCAGAACAATAGCAACCTTCATCTGGAACAGTATCAGTCGGGTCACAAGATAATCCACAACAATAACAACCTTCCACTGGAACAGTATCAGTCGGATCACAAGATTGTCCACACCAATAGCAACCTTCATCTGGAACAGTATCAGTCGGGTCACAAGATAGTCCACAACAATAACAATCTTCCTCTGGAACAGTATCAGTCAGGACACAAGATAGTCCACAACAATAAAAACCTTCATCTGGAACAGTATCAGTCGGGTCACAAGATATTCCACACCAATAGCAACCTTCATCTGGAACAGTATCAGTCGGGACACAAGATAGTCAAGAACAATAGCAACCTTCATCTGGAACAGTATCAGTCGGGACACAAGATAGTCAAGAACAATAGCAACCTTCATCTGGACTAGTATCAGACGGATCACAAGATAGTCCACAACAATAGCAATGTTTATCTGGAACAGTATCAGTCGGGTCACGAGATAGTCCACAACAATAAAAACCTTCATCTGGAACAGTATCAGTCGGGTCACAAGATATTCCACACCAATAGCAACCTTCATCTGGAACAGTATCAGTCGGGACACAAGATAGTCAAGAACAATAGCAACCTTCATCTGGAACAGTATCAGTCGGGACACAAGATAGTCAAGAACAATAGCAACCTTCATCTGGACTAGTATCAGACGGATCACAAGATAGTCCACAACAATAGCAATGTTTATCTGGAACAGTATCAGTCGGGTCACGAGATAGTCCACAACAATAGCAACCTTCATCTGGAACAGTATCAGTCGGGTCACAAGATAGTCCACAACAACAGCAACCTTCATCTGGAACAGTATCAGTCGGGACACAAGATAGTCAACAACAATAGCAACCTTCATCTAGAACAGTATCAGTCGGGACACAAGATAGTCCACAACAATAGCAACCTTCATCTGGACCAGTATCAGTCGGGCACCAACGCTCTTTTCTTTCAGATTTAAAAGTCCTTCCATCAATCCGCAAATCTTTTGAATGAACTTCGAGACATTCAAAAGTTTTATTTCCATGATTTTCGTCCGAGAATTCCTTCCAAAAAAACTCTCCCGCTGGTCGGACCTGCATCTGCCCCGATACATTCTTGGTAGTAGCGTCATGTTGGTAGTACAATCTAAGATACCAGGAAGTTTTCAAAAGAAACTTTCTATAGCCAGGACAGCAAGATGGGGAAATAACTGTAGAAGAGTTATTTTAGGACGGCCACACCGTGTGAGGCCTTGCGACACAGTACAGCACTTAGACTTAGACATAGACAAACTTCATTGATCCACAAGGGAAATTGTTCCCAACAATTGTTGCACGCGGTCTTGGTTTCTTTGATTCTTTGATGAATGGTTATGATCGTTGATTCCGATGTTAAAGGTGTCCTACTACAATGTAGGTGACTTTCTCAAGAGATACAGTAGAAGATAACACTCCCCTCACCTTGCAGTCCATGCGACACAGTCGGCCCTCCTGCACGATGAGGTCGCCGGGCGCCTGCAGGAAGTGCGGCCGGAAGTGGCGCTCCTGGATGTTATCACTCTCGTCGCCGCTGTCTCTGGACCTGGACCTGGGCCTGGGATGTAGTGTAAGGAGCTTAACGTGTGTCTGGACCTGAGGCCTGGGATGTAGTGTATGGAGCTTAACGTGTGTCTGGACCTGAGGCCTGGGATGTAGTGTATGGAGCTTAACGTGTGTCTGGACCTGAGGCCTGGGATGTAGTGTATGGAGCTTAACGTGTGTCTGGACCTGAGGCCTGGGATGTAGTGTATGGAGCTTAACGTGTGTCTGGACCTGAGACCTGGGATGTAGTGTAAGGAGCTTAACGTGTGTGTGGACCTGGGCCTGGGATGTAGTGTATGGAACTTAACGTGTGTCTGGACCTGAGGCCTGGGATGTAGTGTATGGAGCTTAACGTGTGTCTGGACCTGAGGCCTGGGATGTAGTGTAAGGAGCTTAACGTGTGTCTGGACCTGGGCCTGGGATGTAGTGTAAGGAGCTTAACGTGTGTCTGGACCTGAGGCCTGGGATGTAGTGTATGGAGCTTAACGTGTGTCTGGACCTGAGGCCTGGGATGTAGTGTATGGAGCTTAACGTGTGTCTGGACCTGGGCCTGGGATGTAGTGTATGGAGCTTAACGTGTGTCTGGACCTGGGCCTGGGATGTAGTGTATGGAGCTTAACGTGTGTCTGGACCTGAGGCCTGGGATGTAGTGTATGGAGCTTAACGTGTGTCTGGACCTGAGGCCTGGGATGTAGTGTATGGAGCTTAACGTGTGTCTGGACCTGAGGCCTGGGATGTAGTGTATGGAGCTTAACGTGTGTCTGGACCTGAGGCCTGGGATGTAGTGTATGGAGCTTAACGTGTGTCTGGACCTGAGGCCTGGGATGTAGTGTATGGAGCTTAACGTGTGTCTGGACCTGAGGCCTGGGATGTAGTGTAAGGAGCTTAACGTGTGTCTGGACCTGAGGCCTGGGATGTAGTGTATGGAGCTGAACGTGTGTCTTTATCGCAAAAGCTTCTTTCAACACAAAATAGAATTCTGTGAACTGAATTTTTTACATCAAGAACGTGTTAGTGTGTGGAAGAGAGTCCAACCCCTCCATTGACAAGACCGGTTCAATAGCCTCCGCCATGCGATTGTAGTCACCTGGAGGTGTGTCTTAGTGAAATTAAACAATGGATGTCCGCTAACTTTTTGCAACTCAATGCTGATTATCGGTCCTGCTAGACACCGACATCTATTTAATAATACCACCTTAACATTTGACAACCAAACAATTACACTCGGTAAAGAATCTGGGTATTTTCTTCGACCCAACTCTCTCGTTTGAGTCACACATTAAGAGTGTTACTAAAACGGTCTTCTTTCATCTCCGTAATATCGCTAAAATGTGTTCTATTTTGTCCACCAGCGACGCTGAGATTATTATTCATGCATTCGTTACGTCTCGATTACTGTAACGCATTATTTTCGGGTCTCCCTATGTCTAGCATTAAAAGATTACAGTTGGTGCAAAATGCGGCTGCTAGACTTTTGACAAGAACAAGAAAGTTTGATCATATTACGCCTATACTGGCTCACCTGCACTGGCTCACCTGTGCACTTTACAGTTTTACTACTTACGTATAAAATACTACACGGTCTAGCTCCGTCCTATCTTGCTGATTGTATTGTACCATATGTCCCGGCCAGAAATCTGCGTTCAAAGAACTCGGGCTTATTAGTGATTCCCAGAGCTCAAAAAAAGTCTGCGGGCTATAGAGCGTTTTCTATTCTGGCTCCAGTACTCTGGAATCCCCTCCCGGTAACAATTAGAGATGCTACCTCAGTAGAAGCATTTAAGTCCCATCTTAAAACTCATTTGTATACTCTAGCCTTTAAATACACCCCCCTTTTAGACCAGTTGATCTGCCGTCTCTTTTCTGCTCTGGCCCCCTGTCCTACGTGGAGAGGTTATTAGGTGACCACAGATTTTGCGCGAGCTGTTCAAAGTCGGGACCCGTGCTGGACCACTCATCTGTGCATAAGTTGATGACGTCTCTGCACTGCTGACTTGTCTCCACTCAAGATTATCTCCTGCTGGCCCCACTATGGACTGGACTCCCACACTATTAACTAGATTATTAACTAGCCTTTAAATAGACCCCCCTTTTTAGACCAGTTGATCTGCCGTTTCTTTTCTTTTCTCCTCTGCCTCCTCGCCGGGTTATTCCGGTTCCGGTGACCATGGATGAAGTGCTGGCTGCCCAGAGTTGGGACCCGGGGTGGACCGCTCGCCTGTGCATCGGTTGGGGACATCTCTGCGCTGCTGACCCGTCTCCGCTCGGGATGGTCTCCTGCTGGCCCCACTATGGACTGGACTCTCACTACTTTGTTAGATCCACTAAGGACTGTTCTTTCACAATATTATGTCACTCGACATCCATTGCTTTCTGTCTCCCCTAGAGAGGGGGGGGGGTTACCCACATATGCGGTTTCTCATAGTCATTCACATCGACGTCCCTTATGTGGGCTCTGTACCGAGGATGTCGTTGTGGCTTGTACAGCCCTTTGAGACTTTTGTGATTTAGGGCTATATAAATAAACATTGATTGATTGATTGATTGATAGATCCACTCGATGTCCATTGCACCGGTCGCCCAGGAGATTGGGGGTTCCCCACATCTGCGGTCCCCTCCAAGGTTTCTCATTGTATCCCATTGGGTTGAGTTTTTTCTTGCCCTTATGTGGGATCGGAACCGAGGATGTCGTTGTGGCTTGTGCAGCCCTTTGAGACACTAGGGGGCTATATAAATAAACTTTGATTGATTGATTGATTGATTGATGCGTCAAGGTGAGGCCACCATGTCTGATTGGAAGGACCTTACAGGCGCCTTCATCCGCAGAACGGCGACTTTTCACGGAGCCCCAGCTAGCTTCTGCAGCCGAAGATCGGACCGCCAAGGTCCCCGGTCTCAGCTGATACCCAGCTCATACTGCAGCCAATCCTGTAGGCCCCTCCTATAAATGGTGAGCCAATTAGAGTGGGGGCCCACCTTGCCTCTTCTGCTTGTGGCTGGCCGGAGCCCATGGTCTGGTCCAAGCGAGCGATATGAAGACTTAACCTAAGGTAGTAGTTCATGAATTCTAGTTTTGTGATGATAATATTGATACAGGGTTAGTTTGGCACTTGGAGGTGGTGTCTGGAACCACAACAACCGAGTCAACGGTTCTCTCTCTTCTGACCGCATCAGAATTGAAAACAGACATTTTCGTTTTTGCTCTGGAGTGCTCACCAGTGTCCAATGCCAGGTGGTTAAATGTGGTGACACAGGTGTGTTCTGTCATGAGCACAGGTCACCAAGTCCTCACCTTCGCATATGTCCCGGCGAGGAGCGCTGGCTGCGGCCTCGCTGGTTCACGGCTTGGACCATCATCCTGCCCGTACAGCTCACCCTGCCCTGAGAATATGGACGTTAAGTCAGACCGGGGCGCTATAGGGGACGCATGCTCCACTCCCTGAGTGCACGTGCTGACCTGCGGGTTGCCCGCCATGACGGTGTAATTGCCGTCGTCATCCAGTGAGGCCGCCGCAGTGTGTAGCGCGCACGTGCCATCGGTGCCACGGCTGATCTGGTAGTGCTCACTCCGCTTGGAGATCTGCTTGCCGTCTTTAAACCAGTACACCTGCGACAAGAAGGACATTAATGTACACTTGACGGTGGAGAGGTGTTCAACTCATATACATGAGTTCTACTATTGCACATGCCGTGTGCCGCCCAGGAACAGTGTTGATCTACAGTAGTTAACAACCATCACGTTCTGATCCATCCATCTATTTTCTACCGCTTGTCCCTTTTGGGGTTGCGGGGGGTGCTGGAGCCTATCTCAGCTGCATTCGGGCGGAAGGCGGGGTACACCTTAGGTTTGTTAACATGTTAATGTCATGTCCTACATGTCCTCACCTTAGGTTTGGGCTCTCCATCAATCTTGCAGGTAAAGGTGACGGGCATTCCCTCAAAGACTTTGTAGTGTTTCAGCTTCTGCTGGAAGGAGGGACCCTCCCCCACCTGGTCTGCCGAGTCTGGGTCGTGCTGAACATCGTCGTCTGACTCTTCCACCGGCGAACGCTCCAGACGGAACTCGATCTCGCTGATGAGACGCTGCTCGAAACTGGACACTTTGTATTCCTGAAGTAATGTCAATATTTACATTCAAGTAATGTCAATATTTACATTTAAGTATATGACAAGTTTTTTACCAACAAAGCTTGAAACAAACATTTTATCAGAGATTTCAGGCTCCCCACAATATTTCCATTGTGTGTTGTCAGGTGTGTGTGGCCCCTGTCAGGCGCTTGCGGCCCCTGTCTGGTGTGTGTGTTGCCCCTGACAGGTGTGTGTGTTGCCTCTGACAGGTGTGTGTGTGGCCCATGACAGGCATGTGTGGCCCCTGACAGGCGTGTGTGGCCTCTGACAGGCGTGTGGGGCCCCTGTCAGGAGTGTGTATGGCCCCTGTCAGGCGTGTGTGCCCCCTGACAGGTGTGTGTGTGGCCCCTGACAGGTGTGTTTGTGGCCCCTGACAGGCATGTGTGGCCCCTGTCAAGCATGTGTGTGGCCCCTGCCAGGCGTGTGTGGCCCCTGTTAGGTGTGTGTGGCCCCTGACAGGTGTGTGTGGGCCCTGACAGGTGTGTGAATGGCCCCTGTCAGGTATGTGTGGCCCCTGTTAGGTGTGTGTGGGCCCTGACAGGTGTGTGAGTGGCCCCTGTCAGGTATGTGTGGCCCCTGACAGGCATGTGTGGCCCCTGTCAGGCATGTGTGTTGCCCCTGTCAAGCATGTGTGTTGCCCCTGTCAAGCATGTGTGTTGCCCCTGACAGGCATGTGTGGCCCCTGTCAGGCATGTGTGTTGCCCCTGTCAAGCATGTGTGTTGCCCCTGTCAAGCATGTGTGTTGCCCCTGACAGGCATGTGTGGCCCCTGTCAGGCATGTGTGTTGCCCCTGTCAAGCATGTGTGTTGCCCCTGTCAAGCATGTGTGTTGCCCCTGACAGGCATGTGTGGCCCCTGTCAGGCGTGTGTGCGGCCCCTGTCAGGCGTGTGTGTGGCCCCTGTCAGGCGTGTGAGTGGCCCCTGTCAGGCGTGTGTGTGGCCCCTGATAGGTGTGTGAGTGGCCCCTGTCAGGTATGTGTGGCCCCTGTTAGGTGTGTGTGAGTGGCCCCTGTCTGGTGTGTGTGTTGCCCCTGACAGGTGTGTGTGTTGCCTCTGACAGGTGTGTGTGTGGCCCCTGACAGGTGTGTGTGGCCCCTGACAGACGTGCGGGGCCCCTGTCAGGAGTGTGTGTGGCCCCTGTTAGGTGTGTGTGAGCCCTATCAGGTGTGTGAGTGGCCCCTGACAGGCATGTGTTGCCCCTGTCAGGCATGTGTGTGGCCCCTGTCAGGTGTGTGTGTGTGGCCCCTGTTAGGTGTGACTGGCCCCTGATAGGCGTGTGAGTGGCCCCTGTCAGGTATGTGTGGCCCCTGTTAGGTGTGTGTGGGCCATGACAGGTGTGTGAGTGGCCCCTGACAGGTGTGTGAGTGGCCCATGACAGGCGTGTGTGTGGCCCCTGTTAGGTGTGCGTGGCCCCTGATAGGCGTGTGAGTGGCCCCTGTCAGGTATGTGTGGCCCCTGTTAGGTGTGTGTGGGCCCTGACAGGTGTGTGAGTGGCCCCTGACAGGTCTGTGAGTGGCCTCTGACAGGCGTGTGAGTGGCACCTGACAGGCGTGTGTGAGTGGCCCCTGACAGGTGTGTGTGTGTGGCCCCTGTCAGGTATGTGTGGCCCCTGTTAGGTGTGTGTGGGCCCTGACAGGTGTGTGAGTGGCCCCTGACAGGTGTGTGAGTGGCACCTGACAGGCGTGTGAGTGGCACCTGACAGGCATGTGTGAGTGGCCCCTGACAGGTGTGTGTGTGTGGCCCCTGACAGGTGTGTGTGTGTGGCCCCTTACAGGTGTCTGTGGCCCCTGTCAGGCATGTGTGGCCCCTGATGACAAGTACCTGAGTGACAGGCTCCTCCTGGGCGTCCTGGGCCTTCAACAGTGTGGCAGCGTTGTCGACTCCCAACAGCCTGCGAGCCATCTTCTCCTCATAGGTTAGCCTCTGCAAGCACGGCATGAGTTGGGTGGGAGTCAGCGCGGGTTAGTGTGGTAGTTGCAGGGCACGCACGCGAGCACACACACACACGCACGCACACACACACACACACACACACACACACACACACGGAGGGTGATCCGAGGCTCTAGTCCAGCTCGGCAGGAAACACCCACCTGTTGCCCGTTGCTCATGCGCTCCTCCTTAAAGCGCAGCTTCCTCTCCAAGTCCTGGATGACGGCGTCCTTGGAGCCCTGGATGTCCAAGTTGGAGGTGAGCCGAGGCGTGTGGGAGGCGGGCGACTTCTTGGGGAAGGCTTTGCTGCGGGGGCGACACAAGCAAAACTCTTGAAGCGTTTCTTCCTATCATTCCAGATGTGTTAGTCCAATAGTCTCTAACTAGTGCTGGACAACATCTGGATTGACACGTGTGGCTGTAGGCAACCTCCTGATATATGCGGAGTGTTCAGCATCTTTATCTAGCTCTGCTATCAAATGTTTTCTTGTTTTATTACTTAATTTTTAGCAAATACAATTTTTACTACTGTCCTTTTTGCACTTGAGGTGGCTTGAACTCCTGAGAATAAACATTTTCTTTTATCAGACAGTTCCAAAATGTGTATCTCTGCAAGATAATTCATCATTTTTGGGAAAAACTGAATGGAACCTTCCAGTCCACGGAACACATCACCGTCCGTGAAGCAGCTCTAAATGCTCTTCACGAGTGGAAAATGGATTGGTCGACTCACACAGTGCCGTTGCCTTTGGGGAGGCCCAGCGCGTTGACCGCGGGGCCCCTGGGCGTAGGGGGCGTGGCCGGCAACAGAGAGGACAGGAAGCCGGAGGCGGGAGATGGAGGGACGGAGGAGAATGGCGAGGACACGTCAGAGAAAGCGGGGGACACGGGCAGGGGAGGAGGCGGCGGGGGAGGAGGCAAGTCATCGGCGCCGCCCACTGGGGACGACAGGTCGCCCGAATCAAAGTCGGGCGGGGGCGGGGGTGGGAAGGAAGGCGAGCTCGGCACGTCTGCGCTGGCCGCCTTAGAGAACGCTGACACGGAGATCTTGTTGAAGGGTGTATGCGAGGTGGGCGGGGACAGTGGGGAGGAGCCCGCGGACTGGGTGGAAAAGCCGCCGCCGCCGCCGCCCCCTGTGGGGCTCTGGGCGGCAATGAACTGTTTGGGCCGGGCGTAGTTGAAGGTGCTGGCCTGCATGGCTGTGCTGCTCTCCAGCTCTTGGAAGGAGGGAGGAGGGGGAAGAGGGGGTGACGGGGAATGGCTTTGGATGACTTCCTGTGGCCCAGGCCAGACTTCCTGCTGCTGATGCCAGATGGCTGCTTCCTGCTGCTCCAGAACAATCTGCTCCTGAAGCTGCTTCAGCTGAGATGCGTTCCTGCATTGACAAGAAATAAGCGGGCGGTTATTGATGCAGCAGGAAAGGAAACGAAATAAGACCTTGTCCACGCGCACGTATTTGTGCAGCTGTGGGCCCTGATAGTGTATCAGTCTGGAGCTGTGGGCCCTGGTAGTGTATCAGCCTGGAGCTGTGCGCCTTGATAGCGTATCAGCCTGGAGCTGTGCGCCCTGATAGTGTATCAGTCTGCAGCTGTGGGCCCTGATAGTGTATCACCCTGGAGCTGTGAGCCCTGGTAGTATATCAGTCTGAACCTGTTGGACCTGATAGCGTATCAGCCTGGAGCTGTGGGCCCTGATAGTATATCAGCCTGGAGCTGTGGGCCCTGGTAGTATATCAGTCTGAACCTATGGGACCTGATAGCGTATCAGCCTGGAGCTGTGGGCCCTGATACTATATCAGCCTGGAGGTGTGGGATCTGATAGTGTATCAGTCTGGAGCTGTGGGACCTGATAGTGTATCAGCCTGGAGCTGTGGGCCCTGGTAATATATCAGTCTGGACCTGTGGGACCTGATAGCGTATCAGCCTGGAGCTGTGGGCCCTGATAGTGTATCAGTCTGGAGCTGTGGGCCCTAGTAGTATATCAGTCTGGAGCTGTGGGCCCTGATGGCGTATCAGCCTAGAGCTGTGGGCCTTGATAGCGTATCAGCCTGGAGCTGTGGGCCCTTGTATCAGTCTGCAGCTGTGGGCCCTGACAGTGTATCAGCCTGGAGCTGTGGGCCCTGATAGTGTATCAGCCTGGAGCTGTGGGCCCTGATAGTGTATCAGTCTGCGGCTGCTAGCGAACACGCACTGAAAAAGGCCTAGATCAAGGACTGGACCAGGACCATGTCCACCACACACTTCTTGTTTAGCACCAGAGGTGGGTAGTAACGCGCTACATTTACTCCGTTACATCTACTTGAGTAACTTTTGGGATAAATTGTACTTCTAAGAGTAGTTTTAATGCAACATACTTTTACTTTTACTTGAGTATATTTATAGAGAAGAAACGCTACTTTTACTCCGCTACTTTTATCTACATTCAGCTCGCTACTCGCTACTAATTTTTATCGATCTGTTAATGCACGCTTTGTTTGTTTTGGTCTGTCAGACAAACCTTCAAAGTGCCTGCGTTACTGGTGACGTTTCACTCCGTTCCACCAATAAAATGCAGTCACTAGTGACGTTTGACTCCGTTCCACCAATCAGATGCAGTCACTGGTGACGTTGGACCAATCAAACAGAGCCAGGTGGTCACATGACCTGACTTAAACAAGTTGAAAAACTTATTGGGGTGTTACCATTTAGTGGTCAATTGTACGGAATATGTACTGTACTGTGCAATCTACTAATACAAGTTTCAATCAATCAATCAAAAGTGTGAAGGAAAAAAGACCCTTTTTTATTTCAACCGTACATCCCGTCACAAGCCTAAAGACTGACTGCACAGTTCCTGTGTTCACAATAAAAGTGCCGCTCCATCGCGCCTGCGCTTTCAAAATAAGAGTCTCCGAAAGCCAGCGCAAACAAGCTAGCAAGCTACGGAGTTTACCGCCAATGTATTTCTTGTAAAGTGTATAAAAACGAATATGGAAGCTGGACAAATAAGATACCAAAAACCAACCACTTTCATGTGGTATTAGACAGAAAGGAGGAACTTTTTTTCTCCTGCATTTGAAAACGTGGACGTTAACACTGCTGTCTGATTCCAATCAATGCAAGTCATCACAATCAGGTAATACACCAACTTATATTCTTGTCTTCATGAAAGAAAGGAATCTATATGTGTTAAACATGCATGTATATTCATAAAAACACCTTTAACATGTAAACAAAAACGGCAAAATAAATAAATATAAATGATATACTGTATATATCAATGTATGTATATATATATATATATATATATATATATATATATATATATATATATATATATATATATATATATATATATATATATATATATATATATATAGGCTCCAGCGCCCCCCGCGACCCCAAAAAGGGAATAAGCGGTAGAAAATGGATGGATGGATGATATATATATATATATATATATATATATATATATATATATATATATATATATATATATATATATATATATATATATATATGATACGTGTGTGTATGTTACTCATCAGTTACTCAGTACTTGAGTAGTTTTTTCACAACATACTTTTTACTTTTACTCAAGTAAATATTTGGGTGACTACTCATTACTTTTACTTGAGTAATAAATCTCTAAAGTAACAGTACTCTTACTTGAGTACAAGTTCTGGCTACTCTACCCACCTCTGTTTAGCACTTAGCAATACTGCTAAATGATGCTTAGTGTTTGACTAAACTGTTTAGCTTCTAAAACTTGTAGATCATCCTCCTTATATTCAGGTTCAAAAATAGAGGTTTCTAGATCATCAAAGTAATCTTTGTTGTCTCTCATCAAGTCTGCCATGATTAGTAGTCGTCTTGTTGTTGAAGGGAAAGCGAGCGTTGTGATGCGTCTGTGTTTTCCAGACAATTTTGCAAGCATTCTTATTTACGTGCCTCCACTTTGACTATGTCTTCTCCTGTCAGCCATGTTGTAGTTTTTAGCACTTACACAGCGAGTCTACATGACAGCTATAAGTACGAACTATACACTACTTTGGGTTAGAAATGACAACTGGACAAAGAAGGCGGGGTAGACCCTGGACAAGGAAGGCGGGATAGACCCTGGACAAGGAAAGCGGGGTAGACTCTAGACAAGGAAGGCGGGGAAAGACCCTAGACAAGGAAGGCGGGGTAGACCCTGGACAAGGAAGGCGGGGTAGACCCTGGACAAGGAAAGCGGGGTAGACCCTGGACAAAGAAGGTGGGGTAGACCCTGGACAAAGAAGGTGGGGTAGACTCTAGACAAGGAAAGTGGGGATAGACCCTAGACAAGGAAGGCGGGGTAGACCCTGGACAAGGAAGGCGGGGTATACCCTGGACAAGGAAAGCGGGGTCGACCCTGGACAAGGAAGGCGGGGTAGACCCTGGACAAAGAAGGTGGGGTAGACCCTGGACAAAGAAGGTGGGGTACACCCTAGACAAGGAAGGCGGGGTAGACCTTGGATAAGGAAGGTAGACTCTAGACAAGGAAGGCAAGGATAAACCCTAGACAAGGAAAGCGGGGTAGACCCTGGACAAGGAAGGCGTGGTAGACCCTGGACAAGGAAAGCGGGGTAGACCCTGGATAAGGAAGACGGGGTAGACCCTGGACAAGGGAGGCGGGGTAGACCCTGGACAAGGAATGTGGGGTGCACCCTAGACAAGGAAGGGGGTGTAGACCTTGGATAAGGAAGGCAGGGTAGACCCTAGACAAGGAAGGCGGAGTACACCCTGGACAAGGAAGGTGGTGTACACCCTGGATAAGGAAGGCGGCGTAGGCCCTAGACAAGGAAGGCGAGGTAGACCCTGGACAAGGAAGGTGGGGTACACCCTGGACAAGGAAGGTGGGGTAGATTCTAGACAAGGAAGGTGGGGTAGACCCTAGACAAGGAAGGTGGTGTACACCCTGCATAAGGAAGGTGGGGTAGACCCTGGATAAGGAAGTAGGGTACACCCTGGATAAGGAAGGCGGCGTAGACCCTAGACAATGAAGGCGGTGTACATCCTGGACAAGGAAGGCAGGGTAGACCCTGGACAAGGAAGGTGGGGTACACCCTGGACAAGGAAGGCAGGGTATACCCTGGACAAGGAAGGCGGGGTAGACCCTGGACAAGGAAGGTGGGGTACACCCTGGACAAGGAAGGCAGCGTAGACCCTGGACAAGGAAGGCGGGGTAGACCCTGGACAAGGAAGGTGGGGTAGACCTTGGACAAGGAAGGCATGGTAGAATGTAGATTGTGAAGGTGTCCCTAATGCAGTGGCCTTCATTCTCTTAAAAAGTGATTTAAAAAGCTTGACCTTTAACCCCGGCCATGTCTCCTAATTGGAGGACTTCCCGAAAGGTCAGGTTGTTCTAGATCTCCATCAAACAGTTTCACGCTTCACAGAGGATGCACATTGTGCCAAAAGGGCAGCTGCCGCGATTAGAAGTTGAGGCTGTTGCTATGGCGACGGCGCTGTTTGTGCTGTCGCTACGGCGACGGCGCTGTTTGTGCTGGCGGAGTCAGAGGCGAGTGGCCTGCAAAGCGCTCGCTTAAGTCTCTGGTCTCTGGCTGCTTTGTGGTCTTCAAGTATACATTTGTGGTCTTCAAGTATACATTTGTGGTCTTCAAGTATAAATTTGTGGTCTTCAAGTATAAATAGTTGCTGCTGGTTTGCTTCTCAAAGTGTGCTTGAAGAGCAGAAGCTCCATGAAGACAACATGGAGGAACTTGAGAGAGAAGAACATCTGCCTTCAATCACTCAAAACAGCTGAGGAGAAAGAAGTCCTGGAAACTTAGTGATGAGTGTGAAGGATCACCACACATTAGTTGTTGTTTACTTGTTTGTTTGTATCATCCGTCTCTATCATTCCTTGCAAGACATAACATTGTTGTTTACTTGTTTGTTTGTATCATGATTCATGTAAACATCATTCCTTACAAGACATAACATGGATTGTTGTTCATTTGTATCATAATTCATGTAAACATCAACCCTTACAAGAAATAACATGAATTGTTGTTTACTTGTTTGTTTGTATCAGAATTCATGTAAACAGCATTCCTTATAAGATATAAGATGAATTGTTTACTTGTTTGTTTGCATCATAATTCATGTAAACATCATTCCTTACAAGAAATAACATTAATTGTTGTTTACTTGTTTGTTTTATAATTCATGTAAACAGCATTCCTAACAAAACATAACATTAATTGTTGTTTGCTTGTTTGTTTGTATCATAATTCATGTAAACATCCTTCCTTACAAGAAATAACATTGTTTACTTGTTTGTATCATAATTCATGTAAACATCCTTCCTTACAAGACATACAATTAATTGTTGTTTACTTGTTTGTTTGTATCATAATTCATGTAAACATCATTCCTTACAAGACATACAATTAATTGTTGTTTACTTGTTTGTTTGTATCATTGTTCATGTACGCATAATTCCTTACAAGAAACAACATTAATTGTTGTTTACTTGTTTGTTTGTATCATAATTCATGTATACATTATTCCTTACAAGAAAATAACATGAATTGTTGTTTACTTTTTTGTTTGTATATAATTCATGTAAACATCATTCCTTACAAGAAAATAACATGAATTGTTGTTTACTTGTTTGTTTGTATCAAAATTCATGTAAACATCATTCCGTACAAGACGTAACATTAATTGTTGTTTACTTGTTTGTTTGTATCATAATTCATGCATACATCATTCCTTAGAAGAAATAACATGAATTGTTGTTTACTTGTTTAGTTGTATCATAATTCATGTAAACATAATTCCTGACAAGATATAACATGAATTGTTGTTTACTTGTTTGTTTTATAATTCATGTAAACATCATTCCTTACAAGAAATAACATTAATTGTTGTTTACCTGTTTGTTTGTATCATAATTCATGTAAACATCATTCCTTACAAGAAATAACATGAATTGTTGTTTACTTTTTTGTTTGTATCATAATTCATGTAAACATCATTCCTTACAAGAAATAACATTAATTATTGTTTACAAGTTTGTTTACATCATAATTCATGTAAACATCATTCCTTACAAGAAATAACATGAATTGTTGTTTACTTGTTTGTTTGTATCATAATTCATGTAAACATCATTCCTTACCAGAAATAACATTAATTGTTGTTTACTTGTTTGTTTGTATCATAATTCATGTAAACATCATTCCTTACAAGAAATAACATTAATTGTTGTTTACTTGTTTGTTTGTATCATCATTCATGTAAACATCTTTCCTTACAAGAAATAACATTAATTGTTGTTTACTTTTTTGTTTGTATCATAATTCATGTAAACATCATTCCTTACAAGACATAACATTGTTGTTTACTTGTTTGTTTGTATCATAATTCTATTCCATTCCTTACAAGAAATAACATTAATTGTTGTTTACTTGTTTGTTTGTATTATCATCATCATCATTATATATAATTCCTTACAAGAAATAACATTAATTGTTTACTTGTTTGTTTGTATCATAATTCATGTATACATATTGTCTTACAAGAAATAACATTAATGGTTGTTGACTTGTTTGTGTGTATCATAATTCATATAAACAGCATTCCTAACAAGAAGTAACATTATTTGTTGTTTATTTGTTTGTATCATAATTCATGTAAACACCATTCCTTACAAGAAATAACATGAATTGTTGTTTACTTTTTTGTTTGTATCATAATTCATGTAAACATCATTCCTTACAAGAAACAACATTAATTGTTGTTTACTTGTTTGTTTGTATCATAATTCATGTATACATTATTCCTTACAAGAAAATAACATGAATTGTTGTTTACTTTTTTGTTTGTATATAATTCATGTAAACATCATTCCTTACAAGAAAATAACATGAATTGTTGTTTACTTGTTTGTTTGTATCAAAATTCATGTAAACATCATTCCGTACAAGACGTAACATTAATTGTTGTTTACTTGTTTGTTTGTATCATAATTCATGCATACATCATTCCTTAGAAGAAATAACATGAATTGTTGTTTACTTGTTTAGTTGTATCATAATTCATGTAAACATAATTCCTGACAAGATATAACATGAATTGTTGTTTACTTGTTTGTTTTATAATTCATGTAAACATCATTCCTTACAAGAAATAACATTAATTGTTGTTTACCTGTTTGTTTGTATCATAATTCATGTAAACATCATTCCTTACAAGAAATAACATTAATTGTTGTTTACTTGTTTGTTTGTATCATAATTCATGTAAACATCATTCCTTACAAAAAACAACATTAATTGTTGTTTACTTGTTTGTTTGTATCATAATTCATGTAAACATCATTCCTTACAAGAAATAACATAATTATTGTTTACAAGTTTGTTTACATCATAATTCATGTAAACATCATTCCTTACAAGAAATAACATGAATTGTTGTTTACTTGTTTGTTTGTATCATAATTCATGTAAACATCATTCCTTACAAGAAATAACATGAATAGTTGTTTACTTGTTTGTTTGTATCATAATTCATGTAAACATCATTCCTTACAAGAAACAACATGAATTGTTGTTTACTTGTTTGTTTGTATCATAATTCATGTAAACATCATTCCTTACAAAAAACAACATTAATTGTTGTTTACTTGTTTGTTTGTATCATAATTCATGTATACATCATTCCTTACAAGAAAATAACATGAATTGTTGTTTACTTGTTTGTTTGTATCAAAATTCATGTAAACATCATTCCGTACAAGACGTAACATTAATTGTTGTTTACTTGTTTGTTTGTATCATAATTCATGTGTACATCATTCCTTACAAGATGTAACATTAATTGTTGTTTGCTTGTTTGTATCATAATTCATGTATACATCATGCCTTACAAGACGTAACATTAATTGTTGTTTACTTGTTTGTTTGCATCATAATTCATGTATACATCATCCCTTACAAGAAATAACATGAATTGTTGTTTACTTGTTTGTTTGTATCATAATTCATGTAAACATCATTCCTTACAAGACATAACATGAATTGTTGTTTACTTGTTTGTTTGTATCATAATTCTATATCATTCTTTATAATAAATAACATTAATTGTTGTTTACTTGTTTGTTTGTATCATCAGTCGATATAATTCCTTACAAGAAATAACATGAATTGTTGTTTACTTGTATCATAATTCATGTAAACATAATTCCTTTCAAGGCATAACATGAATTGTTGTTTTCTTGTTTGTTTGTATCAGAATTCATGTATACATCATTCCTTACAAGAAATAACATGAATTGTTGTTTACTTGTTTGTTTGTATCATAATTCATTTAAACATAATTCCTTACAAGAAATAACATTAATTGTTGTTTTCTTGTTTGTTTGTATCATTGTTCATGTATACATCATTCCTTACAAGACATAACATTAATTGTTGTTTACTTGTTTGTGTGTATCATGATTCATGTAAACATCATTCCTTACAAGATATCACATGAATTGTTGTTTACTTGTTTGTTTGTATCATAATTCATTTAAACATAATTCCTTACAAGAAATAACATTAATTGTTGTTTTCTTGTTTGTTTGTATCATTGTTCATGTATACATCATTCCTTACAAGACATAACATTAATTGTTGTTTACTTGTTTGTGTGTATCATGATTCATGTAAACATCATTCCTTACAAGGCATAACATGAATTGTTGTTTACTTTTTTGTTTGTATATAATTCATGTATACATCATTCCTTACAAGTCATAACATTATTGTTGTTTACTTGTTTGTTTGCATCATAATTCATGTAAACATCCTTCCTTACAACAAACACGAATGTGTGTGAGACGATGAAGGAACAACAAGTCCCTGATGTATATTATAAGACACTTTAGGAAGAAAAGTGTAATAATGAACATGTCTTAGAGTTATTTAAGTGTCACAAACATAGTTATAGTTTCATCTTCAAGCATATTCTGTCCTACTTTTGATATGATTTGCTGTGATGTGACGTTGTTATTATTCTCCTATGAAATGACTCATTTGACCCTAAAAGTTCAACAACTGCAACTTTGGTTTTAGCTTTCGTGCCTGAGCCAGGAATGCCAGAAGTCATCATGCAAGTGGGCGTTTCAGGAGAAAAGGAGTTTATTTTCCAGAAGAATCCAACATGAACTTTGACCTCCTCACAAGCTGCTGCACAGACTGGCCACGGAATAAAAGTCCACTTTTCTGTCAGCTAACTTCCACAACACTTTCTATCCTTGACTACTTTTCAACCCTTCACTCCACTCCCTCTGCGGCCTCTAATTGCACACACACACACACACACACACACACACACACACACACACACACACACACACACACACACACACACACACACACACACACACACACACACACACACACACACACACAGAAAAATAGAGCAAGACTGTTTTTCCTTCTAACCGCACAAAGGTTTTTTTCCAACAGCAATTTTTTAAGGCTCTCGTCTCATGTTACACACACACACACACACACACACACACACACACACACACACACACACACACACACACACACACACACACACACACACACACACACACACACACACACGCACACACACACACACATATAAACACACATACACACACACACACACTGCTTCTAAACCTGGTGCATACTTCATACACACACACACATACATACATATAAACACAAATACACACACACTGCTTCTAAACCTGGTGCATACTTCATACACACACACACACACACACACACACACACACACACACACACACACACACACACACACACACACACACACACACACACACACACACACATATAAACACACATTCACACACACACACACTGCTTCTAAACCTGGTGCATGCTTCATACACACACACACCCCATCCATCCATCCATTTTCTACCGCTTATTCCCTTTTGGGGTCGCGGGGGGCGCTGGAGCCTATCTCAGCTACAATCGGGCGGAAGGCGGGGTACACCCTGGACAAGTCGCCACCTCATCGCAGACACACACACACATACATACATATAAACACACAAACACACACACACACAAACACATACATACATACACACAAATACGTACACACACACGTTCATACATACATATATACATACATACATACACGTACACAAATACACACGTACATACACATGCACAAATACACATACCTACACACACGCGTACACAAATACACACGTTCGTACATACATATATACATACATACACATACACAAATACACACACGACACACATATACACAAATACACATGTTTGTACATACACATATACATACATACACGTACACAAATACACACACGTACACACACGTACACGAATATACATTCGTACACACACACACACACACACACACACACAAATACGCACGTACACAAATACATACGTACACACACGCATACACCAATACACACATTCGTACATACATATATACATACATACACATACACAAACACACACACATACACAAATACACACACACGAATATACATTCGTACACACACACACACACACACACACACACACACACAAATACGCACCTACACAAATACATACGTACACACACGCATACACCAATACACACATTCGTACATACATATATACATACATACACATACACGAATACACACACATACACAAATACACACACACGAATATACATTCATACACACACACACACACACACACACACACACAAATACGCACCTACACAAATACATACGTACACACACGCATACACCAATACACATATTCGTACATACATATATACATACATACACATACACAAATACACACACATACACAAATACCCATGCGTACACACACACTCACGTACACAAATATACACATTCGTACATACATATATACATACATACACATACACAAATACACACACGTACACACATACGTACACACACGCGTACACAAATACACACATTCGTACATACAAACAGTATATACATACATACACCTACACAAATACACACACACGAATATACATTCGTACACACACACACACACAAATACGCACGTACACAAATACATACGTACACACACACGCATACACCAATACACACATTCGTACATACATATATACATACATACACATACACGAATACACACACGTACACACACATACACAAATACACATGCGTACACACACTCACATACACAAATACACACATTCGTACATACATATATACATACATACACATACACAAGTACACACACATACACAAATACACACACACGAATATACATTCGTACACACACACACACACACACACACACACAAATACGCACATACACAAATACATACGTACACACACGCATACACCAATACACTTATTCGTACATACATATATACATACATACACATAGACAAATACACACACATACACACATATACAAATACCCATGCGTACACACACTCACATACACAAATACACACATTCGTACATACATATATACATACATACACATACACAAATACACACACATACACAAATACTAACACACGAATATACATTCGTACACACACACACACACACACAAATACGCACGTACACAAATACATACGTACACACACACGCATACACCAATACACACATTCGTATATACATATATACATACATACACGTACACAAATACACACACGTACACACACATACACAGTAAACACATGCGTACACACACTCACATACACAAATACACACATTCGTACATACATATATACATACATACACATACACGAATACACACACGTACACACACATACACATGCGTACACACACTCACATACACAAATACACACATTCGCACATTCATATATACATACATACACATACACGAATACACTCACATACACAAATACACATATTCGCACATACATATATACATACATACACATACACGAATACACACACATACACAAATACACATGCGTACACACACTCACATACACAAATACACACATTCGTACATACATATATACATACATATACATACACAAATACACACACATACACAAATACTAACACACGAATATACATTCACTCACACACACACACACACACACACACACACACACACACACACACACACACACACACACACACACACACACACACACACACACACACACACACAAATACGCACATACACAAATACATACGTACACACACGCATACACCAATACACACATTCGTACATACATATATACATACATACATACACGTACACGAATACACACACGTACACACACATACACAAATACACATGCGTACACACACTCACATACACAAATACACACATTCGTACATACATATATACATACATACACATACACAAATACACACACATACACAAATACACACACACGAATATACATTCGTACACACACACACACAAATACGCACGTACACAAATACATACGTACACACACGCATACACAAATACACCCATTCGTACATACATATATACATACATACACATACACAAATACACACACATACACAAATACACACACACGAATATACATTCGTACACACACACACACACACACACACACACACAAATACGCACATACACAAATACATACGTACACACACGCATACACCAATACACACATTCGTACATACATATATACATACACATACACAAATACACACATGTACACACACATACACAAATACACATACGTACACACACTCACTTACACAAATACACATTCGTACATACATATATACATACATACACATACACAAATACACACACGTACACACACATACAAATACACATGCGTACACACACTCACATACACAAATACACACATTCGTACATACATATATACATACATACATACACACACACAAATACACACACAGGAATATACATTCGTACACACACACACACAAATACGCACGTACACAAATACATACGTACACACACGCATACACAAATACACACATTCGTACATACATATATACACACATACACGAATACACACACGTACACACACATACACAAATACACATGCGTACACACATAAATACACACAGACATACATATATACATACATACACCTACACAAATACACACACGTACACACACATACACAAATATACATTCGTACACACACATACACAAATACGCACATACACAAACACACAGATACATACACACAAATACACACATTCATACACCAATACACATACATACATACACACACATACATACACACACACATACATACACAAATACACACTGTACATACACACACTTACACAAATACACACATTCGTACATACCTACATACATACATACACACACAAACATGCATACACACACACACACACACATACATACACAAATACTGTACATACACACACATACATACTGTACATACAAGCATACATACATACACAAACATACATACAAGCATACATACACACACACACATACACAAATACTGTACATACACACACATACATATAAGCATACATACATACACAAACATACATACAAGCATACATACATACACAAATACATACAAGCATACATACATACACAAACATACATACAAGCATACATACATACACAAATACATACAAGCATACATACATACACAAACACATACACACACACACACACACACACACACACACACACACACACACACACACACACACACACACACACACACACACACACACACACACACACACACACACACACACACACACACACACACACACACACACACATCTTGTTGTTTTGCTGGCCAAAGCCCAGAGAATGCTGGGCACATTCTTGTCAGGATGCAGGCATCAGCGTCAAATGTGCAGCAGGAGGAAGAGGAGGAAAAGGAGGAAAAGGAGGAAGAGGAGGAAGAGGAGGAAGCTTCGAGAGAAGGTTGGTAGTGAAAGAAATAATTGTAATGAGGTCACGCAAACAAAGCGATGGCGCATAAACACCTGAAACAAAACACCCGTGTGATGGAATCCAACAAGAGGAGCAACACTTTGCTGTCCTTCAAGTGGAAGGCCAGATGATTCCCAGACAAAAGCAAACGATCAAGAGAGTTGTCTTCTACCTTGTCAGTCCTGGCCTTGGATCTTTGGAGCAGCGAGTGCAGAGTTGTCAGCTGGCAGAGAAACTTCTAGAGGCTGACACACGCCCTCCCAACAGCTCCTCCCCTTCACCATAAAAGCACACAGGCCCCCTTTCAGAGTAAAAGCTGGATGTTTTAGGTGGACCCCTTGAAGTGTGCTGCCTGGCAGACATGTGGTGTTCCATGGTCTTGAAGTGTGCTGCCTGGCAGACATGTGGTGTTCCATGGTCTTGAGGTGTGCTGCCTGGCAGACATGTGGTGTTCCATGGTCTTGAAGTGTGCTGCCTGGCAGACATGTGGTGTTCCATGGTGTTGAAGTGTGCTGCCTGGCAGACATGTGGTGTTCCATGGTCTTGAAGTGTGCTGCCTGGCAGACATGTGGTGTTCCATGGTCTTGAAGTGTGCTGCCTGGCAGACATGTGGTGTTCCATGGTCTTGGAGTGTGCTGCCTGGCAGACATGTGGTGTTCCATGGTCTTGAAGTGTGCTGCCTGGCAGACATGTGGTGTTCCATGGTCTTGAAGTGTGCTGCCTGGCAGACATGTGGTTTTCCATGGTCCACTGTGGACACTCCTCTTCTCTGTCTGACCACTTGCACTAAACATCTGACTGCACCAATGATTATTGATTCATGATCAGTACTATAAGCACTTGTCAATAAGTACATACTCGTTTAACTATTGATTCATGATCAGTACTATAAGCACTTGTCAATAAGTACACAATAGTTTAAACTATTGATTATTGATCAGTACTATAAGTGCTTTTCAATAAGTACATAATAGTTGTAACTATTGATTAATGATCAGTACTATAAGCACTCGTCAATAAGTACACACTAGTTTAAATGATTGGTTTATGATCATTATTATAAGCACTTGTCAATAAGTACACGATAATTTAAACTATTGATTAATGATCAGTACTATAAGCACTTGTCAATAAGTACACAATAATGTAAACTATTGATTAATGATCAGTACTATAAGCACTTGTGAATAAATACATAATAGCTAAACTAATGATTATTGATCAGTACTATAAGCGCTTGTCAATAAGTACATACTAGTTTAAACTATTGATTAATGATCATTACTATAAGCACTTATCAATTAGTACATAATAGGTTAAACTATTGATTAATGATTATTACTATAACCACTTGTCAAAAGGTGCATAAAAGTATAAACTATTGATTAATGCTCATTACTATAAGCACTTGTCAATTAGTACATAATAGTTTAAACTATTGATTAATTATCAGTACTATAAGCACTTGTTACTAAGTACACAATAATTTAAACTATTGATTTTGATCATTACTATAACCACTTGTCAATAACTACATAATAGTTTTAACTACTGATTAATGATCAATACTATAAGCACTTGTCACTAAGTACACAATAATTTAAACTCTTGATTAATGATCAGTACTATAAGCACTTGTCAATAAGTACATAATAGTTTAAACTATTGATCTGTGACTATAACTATAATCACTTGTTAATAAGTACATAATAGTTTAAACTATTGATCAAAGATCAGTACTATAAGCACTTGTTACTAAGTACACAATCATTTAAACTATTGATTTTGATCATTACTATAAACACTTGTCAATAAGTACATAATAGTTTTAACTACTGATTAATGATCAATACTATAAGCACTTGTCACTAAGTACACAATCATTTAAACTATTGATTAATGATCAGTACTATAAGCACTTGTCAATAAATACATAATAGCTAAACTATTGATTATTGATCAGTACTATATGCGCTTGTCAATAAGTACATACTAGTTTCAACTATTAATTAATTATCATTAATATAACCACTTGTCAATAAGTACATACTAGTTTTAACTATTGATTAATGATCAGTACTATAACCACTTGTCAATAAGTACACAATAATTTTAACTACTGATTAATGATCGGTACTATAAGCACTTGTCAATAAGTACACAATAGTTTAAACTATTGATCAATGATCAGTACAATAAGCACTTGTCAATAAGTACACAATAGTTTAAACTATTGATTATTGATCAGTACTATAAGTGCTTGTCAATAAGTACACAATAGTTTTAACTATTGATTAATGATCAGTACTATAAGCACTTGTCAATAAGTACATCATAGTTTTAACTATTGATTAATGATCAGTACTATAAGCACTTGTCAATAAGTACACAATAATTTAAACTATTGATTAATGATTAGTACTATAAGCACTTGTGAATAAATACATTATAACTAAACTAATGATTATTGATCAACACTATAAGCACTTATCAATTAGTACATACTAGTTTAAACTATTGATTAATGATCATTACTATAAGCACTTATCAATTAGTACATAATAGTTTAAACTATTGATTAATGATCATTACTATAACCACTTGTCAAAAGGTGCATAATAGTATAAACTATTGATTAATGCTCATTACTATAAGCACTTGTCAATTAGTACATAATAGTTTAAACTACTGATTAATGATCAGTACTATAAGCACTTGTTACTAAGTACACAATAATTTAAACGATTGATTTTGATCAGTACTATAACCACTTGTCAAAAAGTACATAATAATTTAAACTATTGATTAATGATCAGTACTATAACCACTTGTCAATAAGTACATAATAGTTTAAACTATTGATTAATGCTCATTACTATAAGCACTCATCAATTAGTACATAATAGTTTAAACTAATTAGTTATTATCTTTAACTAGTCATTAAAAAACACAAAACACATCAATGGAATTTGAAGTCATCCAGCAGTAATAGAATCATAAAAGGATATTGCTGATGTTGACAGACACACGTCTCACAGTGTAACTATGTCAGTTTGCACTTGGACTTCACACGCCAGCAGAACAGTTTTAGTCTTGATAAATCACATTGATTGATGATGTTCTGCATATTCATGAAGACACACATGCTAAATGGATGCCGCCCCTTACTTTGCTAACTTAAGCGACACTCTCCTCTGCTCACGAGTTTAGTAGATCAGCCATGTGTGCGCTATCAACTTTTACAATCAGTATTGTGATCTAAGAACCTGATCCGTTCAGAATGAGGTAAGAGTTTGAAAAAGACTTATGACAAGAATCCCAAGCATGAATCAAATCATAATGAGCACCTGGACTAAGACTAAGATCAAGGTGATAAAACTGAATCAGGCTGGGGATTGAAATCCACCGAGACTCAGCAGTTTTCTTAATATGCAGACGGGATCGAGACCGAGATGAGGAACAAGAGTTAGATGAAGTAGAGAAAAAGAGGATCCTAACCAGGTTCAGGGTTGGAATACAAGTCAGAACCAGGTTCCAGACATAGCAGTTCTTCTAGCCCAGCCCCCACCCACACTAAGGAAGGTCAGCCAGCACAACTCTTCCTTATTTGGAAAGGTTCTCCATTCCATGCAAGTCCCTCTGACCAGCCAATCTCACACTGAGACGCCGGGGGACTCTCAGCCAATCCCGGGCCTCGCACATCCCTGGAAGGACCGCCCACCTCTCGACTCAGATGTGACATTTTCTACTTGTCTCTCTTCCTTTCCTTCCCACGTTTCAACATTTGGACAGTCAGCACATCCCCCGTGTCTACAAAACCCACAACCAAGACTTGTTGCTACTCCATTACGGACTTGTTGCTACTCCATTAGGGACTTGTTGCTATTCCATTAGGGACTTGATTACTTCCACCTCGTCAACACAAACACTCTCGGCTAAGAGAGGAGCCATGAGTCACGGCCAAGGAATTCCAGCAATGCCACAGTGCCTTGCTCAGCAACAGAAAACCGAAGGGAAACACCTCCATCCTAGCATACTAATCTCTTACAAATACTCACATCTACAGTATGGATGATTCATCCATCCATCCATCCATCTTCTTCCGCTTATCCAAGGTCGAGTCGCGGGGGCAGCAGCCTAAGCAGGGAAGCCCAGACTTCCCTCTCCCCAGCCACTTCGTCCAGCTCCTCCCGGGGGATCCCGAGGCGTTCCCAGGCCAGCCGGGAGACATAGTCTTCCCAACGTGTCCTGGGTCTTCCCCGTGGCATCCTACCGGTCGGACGTGCCCTAAACACCTCCCGAGGGAGGCGATCGGGTGGCATCCTGACCAGATGACCGAACCACCTCATCTGGCTCCTCTCGATGTGGAGGAGCAGCGGCTTTACTTTGAGCTCCCCCCGGATGACAGAGCTTCTCACCCTATCTCTAAGGGAGAGCCCTGCCACCAAACTCATTTCGGCCGCTTGTACCAGTGATCTTGTCCTTTCGGTCATAACCCAAAGCTCATGACCATAGGTGAAGATGGGAACGTAGATCGACCGGTAAATTGAGAGCTTTGCCTTCCGGCTCAGCTCCTTCTTCACCACAACGGATCGATACAGCGTCCGCATTACTGAAGACGCCGCACCGATCCGCCTGTCGATCTCACGATCCACTCTTCCCTCACTCGTGAACAAGACTCCGAGGTACTTGAACTCCTCCACTTGGGGCAAAATCTCCTCCCCAACCCGAAGATGGCATTCCACCCTTTTCCGGGCGAGAACCATGGACTCGGACCTGGAGGTGCTGATTCTGATCCCAGTCGCTTCACACTCGGCTGCGAAACGATCCAGCGAGAGCTGAAGATCCTGGCCAGATGAAGCCATCAGGACCACATCATCTGCAAAAAGCAGAGACCTAATCCTGCAGCCACCAAACCGGATCCCTTCAACGCCTTAACTGCGCTTAGAAATTCTGTCCATAAAAGTTATGAACAGAATCGGTGACAAAGGGCAGCCTTGGCGGAGTCCAACCCTCACTGGAAACGTGTCCGACTTACTGATTCATGTTCTACAAATACTCTTACAAATATTCTAACCTACAGTATGTTAAATACATGTATGTACACAAACAAGCTAAAGCAGCAAATATTTACCTGGAATTGTCTCCCTCCTCAGCTCTGGAAGCAGAGAATGAATCACGATGACAACGTTCATGTGCACACAGCATAGTTGGACGTACCGTGCAGCACAAACAAAGAGTACGTGGCAGAAACCGATATGGAACCATAGCAAGAGTGCGTGTCAACCAAGTGAGTTCTACAGAAACCACAACTTCAAAGTGACTTTTTATTGGCTAAGAATGTTTTCCACACTTGAGTCAGTAGATTGTGCTGTCTTTGTTCAATGTCAAACACTCAACGTTAACTCAACATTTCAACTTCAATAACTGACTGTGTGGGCTGAAAGATGGACCCCCTGGGGAGCAGTCATTAGTGTAGAGGGAGAAAAGCAGTGAATATAATATTTAATAATACATCCATTTAGTTTCTACTGAGCCTATCCCAGCTGTAATCGGAACAAGGAAGGCGGGGAACACCCTGGACAAAGAAGGTGGTGTACACCCTGGAAAAGGAAGGCGGGGTAGAACCTGGTCAAGTATCCACCCCATGGCAGGGGTATGAAATATAAGATAATGATGTCCAAACTAATATGTGTTCTTAAACTCAAAAAGATGGCCCTGCGATGAGGTGGCGACTTGTCCAGGGTGTACCCCGCCTTCCGCCCGATTGTAGCTGAGATAGGCTCCAGCGCCCCCCGCGACCCCGAAGGGAATAAGCGGTAGAAAATGGATGGATGGATGGATAAACTCAAAAAGATCTCCAGGGCTGTATATCTCTTTGTGATGGATGATTCATATACATCTACACACACGGGTTACTAGACTAGGTGTGAGCAATCTAAGTCTAGGACTAGATGTGAGCAATCTAACACTAGGACTAGATGTGAGCAATCTAAGTCTAGGACTAGATGTGACCAATCTAAGGCTAAGACTAGATGTTACCAATGTAAGTCTAGGACTAGATGTGACCAATCTAAGGCTAATACTAGATGTAACCAATCTAAGTCTAGGACTAGATGTGACCAATCTAAGGCTAAGACTAGATGTTACCAATGTAAGTCTAGGACTAGATGTGACCAATCTAAGGCTAATACTAGATGTAACCAATCTAAGTCTAGGACTAGATGTGACCAATCTAAGGCTAATACTAGATGTAACCAATCTAAGTCTAGGACTAGATGTGAGCAATCTAAGTCTAAGACTAGATGTGACCAATCTAAGGCTAAGACTAGATGTAACCAATCTAAGGCTAATACTATATGTAACCAATCTAAGTCTCGGACTAGATGTGACCAATCTAAGGCTAATACTAGATGTAACCAATCTAAGTCTAGGACTAGATGTGACCAATCTAAGGCTAAGACTAGATGTTACCAATGTAAGTCTAGGACTAGATGTGACCAATCTAAGGCTAAGACTAGATGTAACCAATGTAAGTCTAGGACTAGATGTGACCAATCTAAGGCTAAGACTAGATGTTACCAATGTAAGTCTAGGACTAGATGTGACCAATCTAAGGCTAAGACTAGATGTAACCAATGTAAGTCTAGGACTAGATGTGACCAATCTAAGGCTAATACTAGATGTAACCAATCTAAGGCTAAGACTAGATGTTACCAATGTAAGTCTAGGACTAGATGTGACCAATCTAAAGCTAAGAATCGATGTAACAAATCTAAGTCAAAGACTAGATGTGACCAATCTAAGGCTAAGACTAGATGTGACCAATCTAAGGCTAAGACTAGATGTGACTGATCTAATAATAATAATAATAATGGATTAGATTTTATATCGCGCTTTTCTATTATTAGATACTCAAAGCGCTCACAGAGAAGTGGGAACCCATCATTCATTCACACCTTGTGGTGGTAAGCTACATTTGTAACCGCAGCTGCTCTGGGGTAGACTGACGGAAGCGAGGCTGCCAGTTTGCGCCTACGGCCCCTCCGACCACCACCTATCATTCATTCATCATTCATTCACTGGGTGCAAGGGTGAAGTGTCCTGCCCAAGGATACAACGGCAGATGTCAAGAGGCGGGGAGCGAACCTGCAACTGCTCTACCCACTACGCCATACCGCCTAAATGTAAGACTAGATGTGACCGATCTAAGTCTAAGACCAGAACTGACTAATCTAAGTCTAGGACTAGATGTGACCAATCTAAGTCTAAGACTAGATGTGACCAATCTAAGTCTAAGACTAGTGTGACCAATATACGTGTAAGACTAGATGTGACCAATCTAAGTCTAAGACTAGATGTGACCAATCTAAGTGTAAGACTAGATGTGACCAATCTAAGTCTAAGACTAGATGCGACCAATCTAAGTCTAAGACTAGTGTGACCAATCTAAGTCTAAGACTAGTGTGACCAATCTAAGTCTAAGACTAGTGTGACCAATATAAGTGTAAGACTAGATGTGACCAATGTAAGTCTAAGACTAGATGTGACCAATCTAACTCTAAGACTAGTGTGACCAATATAAGTTTAAGACTAGATGGGACCATCTTCTAAAAAAGTGACGTGCTTACAGTATTTTTAAATACTACATCAACCACTATACCAAATGCTTACAGTATTTTTCAAATACTACATCAACTATAATCCCAAAGTCTTACAGTATTTGGTATCCAGGTACGTACATCTATTCTCCTACAGTATTTTACAGTACCTACAGTACCTATTCTCCTATCCAGGTATCTACATCTATTCTCCTATCCAGGTACCTACATCTATTCTCCTATCCAGTTACGTACATCTATTCTCCTATTCAGGTATCTACATCTATTCTCCTATCCAGGTACCTACATCTATTCTCCTATCCAGGTACCTACATCTATTCTCCTATCCAGGTATCTACATCTATTCTCCTATTCATGTACCTATCTATTCTCCTATCCAGGTACCTACATCTATTCTCCTATCCAGGTACCTACATCTATTTTCCTATCCAGGTACCTACATCTATTGTGTGCTAGTGTTGCTAATGTTTCTGTCCTCCTGTCCCTCACCTAAATTTGACCTTGTTGTATGTAATATATGACATCTGTTCAATATGATTGTGCAAGTATGCCCAAGGTTGTGGCAGTAAGTAACAGTAATATGCAGGACCATGCTCCAACCAACCAGAGGTGCGCAAAAATACAAGTCTTACGTTTGTAAATATTCTGCAATTTCATGCACACAAACTTGTTTACGTCATGAACTTGTGGAAACAAAGCCATTCTTCTCTCTCCTGATACCAGCGAGAGTCAAAGTTGAGGACAAGACCAAAAGACGCTCTCTGTTCTGCTCTGAGGTCAAACACAAACAATTGAGCAGAAGCCACACCACAAACGTTTACATCCACACCACAGGGACAACACGTTCAAGGGAGGAGGAATACTTTGGTTTTTCAAAAGAAGCCCAACTTTGAACCCTCTCACAACACTGTCAGGTCTCCCAGACTAACTCTGTCTCCCCCAAGGATGCAGACCACTGCGGCAACGGGTACTCACAGCTTTGGTTTGGGCTTCGTCGGAAGAGGACCGCCCTCTCTCCCAGGGACCGGAGACAGATTTTTAGGGGTGGGAGGCGAGCTTTGGAGTGAGGGTAGAGGAGAAGGTGGAGGTGGAGTAGGTGTGGTCTCTGCAGGCGGAGGAGGTGTGGTCTCTGCAGGCGGAGACGGTTGCATCGGGAGTCGTCCATTTGACATGAAACCAGTCTTGTGCGAAGCCAAAGGTGTACCAGAACCAGCGGGCCACAGCTCCACTTCCTTGACATGAAAAGGCTCAGTGGAGGGCTGTGGAAACATCTTGGGTGGCAGCTCCAAGAGGCTGATTTCTGTGGACGGAGGCGGCGGAGGGAAGGCTGCTGCGTCCTCAAACTCGGAGCTATCTCCAGATAAACCGTTACTGGATGACTTGTTGGGTCCTAAACATGAAGACAATTATTATATTACGTATTATTCCTCCTACTGGATAAAGATGATAATATTATCTCATCTCAGGCACTTCCTGGGAATTCAAGACTCTTTTAGTCCCAAAGCAACCACAACAATAGGTACACCTGCAGAGTCTAAGGTTCCACGCTGGTCCTGTGGGCAGCACTCCAGCATGTTGGACTTTTTTCACCACAGCACCATCTGCTGGATGTGCTGGGCCACTGCTCAATCTGCAACTTTACCAACATCTTATTGATTCTTCTTCAAAACGTTTGCATCCATTCCACACGTGTTGTGAGAGTCAAATGTTCTGATTTTGTATACTCCTGTCAACTACGTTGTTGATTGGTTGTTTATTAACCAACATGAGAGTCAAATGTTCTGATTTTGTATACTCCTGTCAACTACGTTGTTGATTGATTGATTGTAATTTGTGGTGCCCAAGGTCTCAAAACAGTGTTTCATCCACTTTTAAACAAATGTAGTCCCCCTAACGGTCTGTACCTCATTGGGACATCTGAATAGATACCTTCGAGTTGCTTGAGAACTTCTGTAGACTACATTGAAAATGTTATGGGTTCAAACTTTGGGGTTACATGAGAGCGCCACTAAGTGGTGTATTTGTCATAAAACAGGTTTTGCATACGGTTGTAACATCGGCAGCAATAGATGCACCTGCAGTGACGGTGAGCCGGGCTTTGGTCTGAACAGAACCATACGGGTTGGAGGCGGTGCAGCAGAACAGACCTCCGTCTTCTGGAAAGGCCTCTGCAATCACCAGGGTGCAGATCTCCTCTTCGAAAAGACAAGTTAGACATTAGGCAGCTAAAAACAATCCAACCCAAAATGTTCTGCTTGCAATGAAGTTTGATGATATAAAGTTCCACAGTGATCAACACTGAGGTTCTGGTCTAATAGGTTACACAGAAATCAACACTGAGGTTCTGGTTGACGAGTTTCCACAGAATTCAACACTGAAGTTCTGGTCAATTAGGTTAAACAGAAATCAACACTGAGGTTCTGGTTGACGAGTTTCCACAGAATTCAACACTGAAGTTCTGGTCAATTAGGTTAAACAGAAATCATCACTGAGGTTGTGGTCGACTAGGTTCCACAGAAATCAACACTGAGGTTCTGGTCGAATAGGTTCCACAGAAATCAACACTGAGGTTCTGGTCTACTAGGTTCTACAAAAATCAACACTGAGGTTCTGGTCGACTAGGTTCCATAGAAAATCAACACTGAGGTTGTGGTCTACGAGGTTCCACAAAAATCAACACTGAGGTTCTGGTCGAATAGGTTCCACAGAAATCAACACTGAGGCTCTGGTCTACTAGGTTCCATAGAAAATCAACACTGAGGTTCTAGTTTACTAGGTTCCACAGAAATCAACACTGAGGTTCTGGTCGAATAAGTTCCACAGAAATCAACACTGAGGCTCTGGTCTACTAGGTTCCATAGAAAATCAACACTGAGGTTCTAGTCTACAAGGTTCCACAGAAATCAACACTGAGGTTCTGGTCTACTAGGTTCCACAGAAATCAACACTGAGGTTTTGGTCAACTAGAATCCACAGAAATCAACACTGATGTTGTGGTCTACTAGGTTCCACAAAAATCAACACTGAGGTTCTGGTCGACTAAGTTCCACAGAAATCAACACTGATGTTCTGGTCTACTAGGTTCCACAAAAATCAACAGTGAGGTTCTGGTCGAATAGGTTCCACAGAAATCAACACTGAGGCTCTGGTCTACTAGGTTCCATAGAAAATCAACACTGAGGTTCTAGTCTACTAGATTCCACAGAAATCAACACTGAGGTTGTGGTCAACTAGGTTCCACAGAAATCAACACTGAGGTTGTGATCGACTAGGTTCCACAGAAATCAACACTGAGGTTGTGGTCGACTAGGTTCCACAGAAATAAACACTGAGGTTCTGGTCGACTAGGTTCCACAGAAATCAACACTGAGGTTCTAGTCTACTAGGTTCCACAAAAATCAACACTGAGGTTGTGGTCGACTAGGTTCCACAGAAATCAACACTGAGGTTGTGGTCGACTAGGTTCCAAAGAAATCAACACTGAGGTTCTGGTCTACTAGGTTCCACAGAAATCAACACTGAGGTTCTGGTCTACTAGGTTCCACAGAAATCAACACTGAGGTTCTGGTCGACTAGGTTCCACAGAAATCAACACTGAGGTTCTGGTCGACTAGGTTCCACAGAAATCTACACTGATGTTCTGGTCTACTAGGTTCCACAAAAATCAACACTGAGGTTCTGATCTACTAGGTTCCATAGAAAATCAACACTGAGGTTCTAGTCTACTAGGTTCCACAGAAATCAACACTGAGGTTCTGGTCGACTAGGTTCGACAGAAATAAACACTGAGGTTCTGGTCGACTAGGTTCCACAGAAATGAACACTGAGGTTCTGGTCGACTAGGTTGCACAGAAATCTACACTGATGTTCTGGTCTACTAGGTTCCACAAAAATCAACACTGAGGTTCTGGTCTACTAGGTTCCATAGAAAATGAACACTGAGGTTCTAGTCTACTAGGTTCCACAGAAATCAACACTGAGGTTGTGGTCGACTAGGTTCCACAGAAATCAACACTGAGGTTGTGGTCGACTAGGTTCCACAGAAATCAACACTGAGGTTGTGGTCGACTAGGTTCCACAGAAATCAACACTGAGGTTGTGGTCGACTAGGTTCCACAGAAATCAACACTAAGGTTGTGGTCGACTAGGTTCCACAGAAATCAACACTGAGGTTGTGGTCGACTAGGTTCCACAGAAATCAACACTGAGGTTGTGGTCGACTAGGTTCCACAGAAATCAACACTGAGGTTGTGGTCGACTAGGTTCCACAGAAATCAACACTGAGGTTCTGGTCTACTAGGTTCCACAGAATCAACACTGAGGTTCTGGTCTACTAGGTTCCACAGAAATCAACACTGAGGTTGTGGTCGACTAGGTTCCACAGAAATCAACACTGAGGTTCTGGTCGACTAGGTTCCACAGAAATCTACACTGATGTTCTGGTCTACTAGGTTCCACAAAAATCAACACTGAGGTTCTGATCTACTAGGTTCCATAGAAAATCAACACTGAGGTTCTAGTCTACTAGGTTCCACAGAAATCAACACTGAGGTTCTGATCGACTAGGTTCCACAGAAATAAACACTGAGGTTCTGGTCGACTAGGTTCCACAGAAATCAACACTGAGGTTCTGGTCGACTAGGTTCCACAGAAATCTACACTGATGTTCTGGTCTACTAGGTTCCACAAAAATCAACACTGAGGTTCTGGTCTACTAGGTTCCATAGAAAATCAACACTGAGGTTCTAGTCTACTAGGTTCCACAAAAATCAACACTGAGGTTCTGGTCGACTAAGTTCCACAGAAATCAACACTGATGTTGTGGTCTACTAGGTTTCACAAAAATCAACACTGAGGTTCTGGTCGACTAAGTTCCAGAGAAATCAACACTGATGTTCTGGTCTACTAGGTTCCACAAAAATCAACACTGAGGTTCTGGTCGAATAGGTTCCACAGAAATCAACACTGAGGCTCTGGTCTACTAGGTTCCATAGAAAATCAACACTGAGGTTGTGGTCGACTCGGTTCCACAGAAATCAATACTGAAGTTGTGGTCGACTAGGTTCCACAGAAATCAACACTGAGGTTCTGGTCGACTAGGTTCCACAGAAATAAACACTGAGGTTCTGGTCGACTAGGTTCCACAGAAATCAACACTGAGGTTCTACTCTACTAGGTTCCACAAGAATCAACACTGAGGTTGTGGTCGACTAGGTTCCACAGAAATCAACATTGAGGTTCTGGTCGACTAGGTTCCACAGAAATAAACACTGAGGTACTGGTCGACTAGGTTCCACAGAAATCAACACTGAGGCTCTGGTCTACTAGGTTCCATAGAAAATCAACACTGAGGTTGTGGTCTACTAGGTTCCACAGAAATCAACACTGAGGTTGTGGTCGACTAGGTTCCACAGAAATCAACACTGAGGTTCTGGTCGAATAGGTTCCACAGAAATCAACACTGAGGCTCTGGTCTACTAGGTTCCATAGAAAATCAACACTGAGGTTCTAGTCTACTAGGTTCCACAGAAATCAACACTGAGGTTGTGGTCGACTAGGTTCCACAGAAATCAACACTGAGGTTCTGGTTGACTAGGTTCCACAGAAATCAACACTGATGTTGTGGTCTACTAGGTTCCACAAGAATCAACACTGAGGTTGTGGTCGACTAGGTTCCACAGAAATCAACACTGAGGTTCTGGTCGACTAGGTTCCACAGAAATCAACACTGAGGTTCTGGTTGACTAGGTTCCACAGAAATCAACACTGATGTTGTGGTCTACTAGGTTCCACAAGAATCAACACTGAGGTTCTGGTCTACTAGGTTCCACAGAAATCAACACTGAGGTTCTAGTCTACTAGGTTCCACAAGAATCAACACTGAGGTTGTGGTCGACTAGGTTCCACAGAAATCAACACTGAGGTTCTGGTCGACTAAATTCCACAGAAACTTCTAATGACACATGAAGGGTGTTCTCCACAACTCCAGGTCCTTGTACAATGTACAGTCATGAGACATCATTGAGAAGTGGAGAGGACGTCAGTAATGAGACATCATTGAGAAGTGGAGAGGACGTCAGTAATGAGACATCATTGAGAAGTGGAGAGGACAGAAGTAATGAGACATCATTGAGAAGTGGAGAGGACAGGTGAGTGAGTGGATGTGAGGTGAGTCACAGTCTGGTTCAGGTAACATCTGAGAGGTGCCGTGTGTGTGATTAAGAGTGCGTTCAGGTGAACCATGACAGGTGGTGTTTACAAAAGGAGGTCATGTGACTTACCTGGCTCCGCTGCAGATCGAGGCTCTTGAGGAAGAGAGATCTTTTTTTAGGAGACTGCAGGAGTTTGAAGTCCACCATGACACAAAGAGACTTACTTTTCTGGAGTATTCGGAAATCTGGCGAGTCCAGGATCTCCTCACTTTGGCGGAACCATCTGACCTGCAGAGGGGGGCCTCCACGGACCCTGCACTCCAGGACCACTACTTGACCCTCGGACGCCTGGGCATCCTGCAACACCTACAAACACAACAACAATCATTAAGTAACAATCATTCAACGACTAAAGTGTGTCTGCATAGGACAACAACAATCATTAAGTAACAATAATTCAACAATAAAAGTGTGGCTACATAGGACAACAACAATCATTAAATAACAATAATTCAACAACAAAAGCGTGGCTGTATAGGACAACAACAATCATTAAATAACAATAATTCAACAACAAAAGTGGGGCTACATAGGACAACAACAATCATTAAATAATAATTCAACAACAAAAGTGTGGCTACATAGGACAACAACAATCATTAAATAACAATAATTCAACAACAAAAGCGTGGCTGTATAGGACAACAACAATCATTAAATAACAATAATTCAACAACAAAAGTGGGGCTACATAGGACAACAACAATCATTAAATAATAATTCAACAACAAAAGTGTGGCTACATAGGACAACAACAATCATTAAATAACAATAATTCAACAACAAAAATGTGGTTGCATAGGAAAACAACAATCATTAAATAATAATTCAACAACAAAAGTGTGGCTGTATAGGACAACATCAATCATTAAATAACAATAATTAAACAACAAAAGGGTGTCTGCAGAGGACAACAACAATCATTAAATAACAATAATTCAACGACAAAAGTGTGGCTGTATAGGACAACAACAATTATTAAATAACAATAATTCAACAACAAAAGTGTGGCTGTATAGGACAACATCAATCATAAATAACAATAATTCAATGACAAACGTGTGCCTGTATAGGACAACAACAATCATTAAATAACAATAATTCAATGACTAAAGTGTGGCTGTATAGGACAACCACAATCATTAAATAACAATAATTCAATGACTAAAGTGTGGCTGTATAGGACAACAACAATCATTAAATAACAATAATTCAATGACAAAAGTGTGGCTGCGGAGGACAACATCAATCATAAATAACAATAATTAAACAACAAAAATGTGGCTGCGGAGGACAACAACAATCATTAAATAACAATATTTCAACAACAAAAGTGTGGCTGCGGAGGACAACATCAATCATTAAATAACAATAATTCAACAACAAAAGTGTGGCTGCGGAGGACAACGTCAATCATTAAATAATAATAATTCAATAACAAAAGTGTGGCTGTATAGGACAACAACAATCATTAAATAACAATAATTCAATGACAAAAGTGTGGCTGCGGAGGACAACATCAATCATAAATAACAATAATTAAACAACAAAAATGTGGCTGCGGAGGACAACAACAATCATTAAATAACAATATTTCAACAACAAAAGTGTGGCTGCGGAGGACAACATCAATCAATAAATAACAATAATTCAACAGTAAAAGTGTGGCTGCGTAGGACAACAACAATCATTAAATAACAATAATTCAACAACAAAAGTGTGGCTGCGGAGGACAACGTCAATCATTAAATAATAATAATTCAATAACAAAAGTGTGGCTGTATAGGACAACAACAATCATTAAATAACAATAATTCAATGACAAAAGTGTGGCTGCGGAGGACAACATCAATCATAAATAACAATAATTAAACAACAAAAATGTGGCTGCGGAGGACAACAACAATCATTAAATAACAATATTTCAACAACAAAAGTGTGGCTGCGGAGGACAACATCAATCATTAAATAACAATAATTAAACAACAAAAGTGTGGCTGCAGGGGACAACAACAATCATTAAATAACAATATTTCCACAACAAAAGTGTGGCTGCAGAGGACAACAATAATCAATAAATAACAATAATTCAACAGTAAAAGTGTGGCTGCAGAGGACAACAACAATCAATAAATAACAATAAATCAACAGTAAAAGTGTGGCTGCAGACGACAACAACAATCATTAAATAACAATAATTCAACAACAAAAGTGTGTCAGCATAGGACAACAACAATCATTAAATAACAATAATTCAATGACAAAGGTGTGGCTGCGGAGGACAACATCAATCATAAATAACAATAGTTAAACAACAAAAGTGTGGCTGCAGAGGACAACAACAATCATTAAATAACAATAACTCAACAACAAAAGTGTGGTTGCAGAGAACAACATCAATCATAAATAACAATAATTCAATGACAAAAGTGTGGCTGTATAGGACAACAAAAATCATTAAATAAAAATAATTCAATAACTAAAGTGTGGCTGCAGAGAACAACAATCATTAAATAACAATAATTCAACAACAAAAGTGTGTCAGTATAGGACAACAACAATCATTAAATAACAATAATTCAATAACTAAAGTGTGGCTGTATAGGACAACATCAATCATTAAATAACAATAATTCAACAACAAAAGTGTGACTGCAGAGGACAACAACAATCAATAAATAACAATAATTCAACAGTAAAAGTGTGGCTGTATAGGACAACATCAATAATTAGATAACAATAATTCAACAACAAAAGTGTGTCAGCATAGGACAACAACAATCATTAAATAACAATATTTCAACAACAAAAGTGTGGCAGTATAGGACAACAACAATCATTAAATAACAATAATTCAACAACAAAAGTGGTCTAAGTTGGATGTCAAAGTTATGTGGGTTTACGTCCACAACCTTCTACTATCCAGGTGAGAGACATAATGTATCATCTGGAATTAACTTTCACCAACTCAGAGGCCATGCAGCAGCTCAGATGTCAATACTAGCTCTCTGTGATCACGGCAACGCTAAAAGTAGTTCCTCTGCGTTAGCACTTATAATACTTGTCAATTTTCAGGTCACCACATATTGTTGGCACATTTTGTATGATTTAGAGGATTTTATGGTCACAATAGTTTACTCCTATTAGCTACATTGTAGGCCACCTCTTACTTGCCATATTTTACAACTTAGAATGTATAAAAAAAGGAAAACATATGTTGTCTTACATGATTCCTTTCAACCGACTTCCCCTATTTGTTGCAGGGGGTTCGATCCTGTGGGACTTACTTTGGTGAACGCGGGCAGGTCGACGGCGCTCAACGACAACATGGGGCTCTGTGTCTGAGGACGACATGAAGAAAGCAAACATGGGTCGGCGGTTCTGGGACGACATCATGTTGCGCAACAAGGTCACCCGCTGGAGAGGCTGCGACAAGGACTGCACCAGCGTGGAGCGGTGAGGCAGGACCGCGGGCGTCTGGGGCGACGCCGAGCGGATCGTCAGGGACATGGAGGTGCTTTTCTTCTGCAGCCTGAAAGAATCCATGGGAGGCGGGGAAAAAAACAACTCTTGAAATCGGGAAAGTAAGTTGTCATCATAAGTTGGAACATTTTCATGGAAATAAGGCGGCACAAAAGTGGAAGAAAAAAAGGAAGAAAGAACAGCAGCCATACTACTTAAATATATTGGTATTAATGTTCAATTGCCATAGTGACAATTTATAGTAATATAATATATATAATATTGTATTATATTATATAATACTCATAATAATTAATTACTTTTTTATTTTAAAATTATTAAATAATATATATATATATGTAAATATACATATATATTTTTTATTATTATTATTATATTATATGTAAATTACACATATATTTTATATATAATATATAAATGATATAGTTAAATATTAATTATAAATAATAATAATTGTAATAATAATTATTAAGTAATAAATTATTAAATTTTGTATTGTATTATTACTTAATTATTATTATTACAATTATTATTATTTATAATTATTATTTAATTATATTATTTATATATTATATATAAAATATATGTGTAATTTACATATAATATAATAATAATAATAATAATAATAATAATAATAAAAGTTGCTGTGAACTTTCTCTCATTAAAAGCCGCCAGTGTCATTTTATCATAAATTATTACATTTTGTATTGTATTATGATAAAATGACACTGGCGGCTTTTAATGAGAGAAAGTTCCCAGCAACTTTTATTATTATATTATATGTAAATTACACATATATTTTATATATAATATATAAATAATATAGTTAAATAATAATTATAAATAATAATAATTGTAATAATAATAATTAAGTAATAATACAATACAAAATTTAGTAATTTATGATAAAATGACACTGGCGGCTTTTAATGAGAGAAAGTTCCCAGCAACTTTTATTATTATATTATATGTAAATTACACATATATTCTATATATAATATATAAATAATATAGTTAAATAATAATTATAAATAATAATAATTGGAATAATAATAATTAAGTAATAATACAATACAAAATTTAATAATTTATGATAAAATGACACTGGCGGCTTTTAATGAGAGAAAGTTCCCAGCAACTTTTATTATTATTATTATTATATTATATGTAAATTACACATATATTTTATATATAATATATAAATAATATAGTTAAATAATAATTATAAATAATAATAATTGTAATAATAATAATTAAGTAATAATACAATACAAAATTTAATAATTTATGATAAAATGACACTGGCGGCTTTTAATGAGAGAAAGTTCCCAGCAACTTTTATTATTATATTATATGTAAATTACACATATATTTTATATATAATATATAAATAATATAGTTAAATAATAATTATAAATAATAATAATTGGAATAATAATAATTAAGTAATAATACAATACAAAATTTAATAATTTATGATAAAATGACACTGGCGGCTTTTAATGAGAGAAAGTTCCCAGCAACTTTTATTATTATTATTATTATATTATATGTAAATTACACATATATTTTATATATAATATATAAATAATATAGTTAAATAATAATTATAAATAATAATAATTGTAATAATAATAATTAAGTAATAATACAATACAAAATTTAATAATTTCTGATAAAATGACACTGGCGGCTTTTAATGAGAGAAAGTTCCCAGCAACTTTTATTATTATATTATATGTAAATTACACATATATTTTATATATAATATATAAATAATATAGTTAAATAATAATTATAAATAATAATAATTGTAATAATAATAATTAAGTAATAATACAATACAAAATTTGATAATTTATGATAAAATGACACTGGCGGCTTTTAATGAGAGAAAGTTCCCAGCAACTTTTATTATTATATTATATGTAAATTACACATATATTTTATATATAATATATAAATAATATAGTTAAATAATAATTATAAATAATAATAATTGTAATAATAATAATTAAGTAATAATACAATACAAAATTTGATAATTTATGATAAAATGACACTGGCGGCTTTTAATGAGAGAAAGTTCCCAGCAACTTTTATTATTATTATTATTATATTATATGTAAATTACACACATATTTTATATATAATATATAAATAATATAGTTAAATAATAATTATAAATTATAATAATTGTAATAATAATAATTAAGTAATAATACAATACAAAATTTAATAATTTATGATAAAATGACACTGGCGGCTTTTAATGAGAGAAAGTTCCCAGCAACTTTTATTATTATTATTATATTATATGTAAATTACACATATATTTTATATATGATATATATAATTAATATAGTTAAATAATAATTATAAATAATAATAATTGTAATAATAATAATTAAGTAATAATACAATACAAAATTTAATAATTTATGATAAAATGACACTGGCGGCTTTTAATGAGAGAAAGTTCCCAGCAACTTTTATTATTATTATTATATTATATGTAAATTACACATATATTTTATATATAATATATAAATAATATAGTTAAATAATAATTATAAATAATAATAATTGTAATAATAATAATTAAGTAATAATACAATACAAAATTTAATAATTTATGATAAAATGACACTGGCGGCTTTTAATGAGAGAAAGTTCCCAGCAACTTTTATTATTATTATTATATTATATGTAAATTACACATATATTTTATATATGATATATATAAATAATATAGTTAAATAATAATTATAAATAATAATAATTGTAATAATAATAATTAAGTAATAATACAATACAACATTTTATAATTTATGATAAAATGACACTGGCGGCTTTTAATGAGAGAAAGTTCCCAGCAACTTTTATTATTATTATTATATTATATGTAAATTACACATATATTTTATATATAATATATAAATAATATAGTTAAATAATAATTATAAATAATAATAATTGTAATAATAATAATTAAGTAATAATACAATACAAAATTTAATAATTTATGATAAAATGACACTGGCGGCTTTTAATGAGAGAAAGTTCCCAGCAACTTTTATTATTATTATTATATTATATGTAAATTACACATATATTTTATATATAATATATAAATAATATAGTTAAATAATAATTATAAATAATAATAATTGTAATAATAATAATAATTAAGTAATAATACAATACAAAATTTAATAATTTATGATAAAATGACACTGGCGGCTTTTAATGAGAGAAAGTTCCCAGCAACTTTTATTATTATTATTATTATATTATATGTAAATTACACATATATTTTATATATAATATATAAATAATATAGTTAAATAATAATTACAAATAATAATAATTGTAATAATAATAATTAAGTAATAATACAATACAACATTTTATAATTTATGATAAAATGACACTGGCATCTTTTAATGAGAGAAAGTTCCCAGCAACTTTTATTATTATTATTATATTATATGTAAATTACACATATATTTTATATATAATATATAAATAATATAGTTAAATAATAATTATAAATAATAATAATTGTAATAATAATAATTAAGTAATAATACAATACAAAATTTAATAATTTATGATAAAATGACACTGGCGGCTTTTAATGAGAGAAAGTTCCCAGCAACTTTTGTTATTATTATTATATTATATGTAAATTACACATATACTTTATATATAATATATAAATAATATAGTTAAATAATAATTATAAATAATAATAATTGTAATAATAATAATTAAGTAATAATACAATACAAAATTTAATAATTTATGATAAAATGACACTGGCGGCTTTTAATGAGAGAAAGTTCCCAGCAACTTTTATTATTATTATTATATTATATGTAAATTACACATATATTTTATATATAATATATAAATAATATAGTTAAATAATAATTATAAATAATAATAATTGTAATAATAATAATTAAGTAATAATACAATACAAAATTTAATAATTTATGATAAAATGACACTGGCGGCTTTTAATGAGAGAAAGTTCCCTGCAACTTTTATTATTATTATTATTATATTATATGTAAATTACACATATATTTTATATATAATATAGTTAAATAATAATTATAAATAATAATAATTGTAATAATAATAATTAAGTAATAACATAATACAAAATTTAATAATTTATGATAAAATGACACTGGCGGCTTTTAATGAGAGAAAGTTCCCAGCAACTTTTATTATTATTATTATATTATATGTAAATTACACATACATTTTATATATAATATATAAATAATATAGTTAAATAATAATTATAAATAATAATAATTGTAATAATAATAATTAAGTAATAATACAATACAAAATTTAAGAATTTATGATAAAATGACACTGGCAGCTTTTAATGAGAGAAAGTTCCCAGCAACTTTGATTATTATTATTATTATATGTAAATTACACATATATTTTATATATAATATATAAATAATATAGTTAAATAATAATTATAAATAATAATAATTGTAGTAATTATAATTAAGTAATAATACAATACAAAATTTAATAATTTATGATAAAATGACACTGGCGGCTTTTAATGAGAGAAAGTTCCCAGCAACTTTTATTATTATTATTATATTATATGTAAATTACACATATATTTTATATATAATATATAAATAATATAGTTAAATAATAATAATTGTAATAATAATAATTAAGTAATAATACAATACAAAATTTAATAATTTATGATAAAATGACACTCGCGGCTTTTAATGAGAGAAAGTTCCCAGCAACGTTTATTATTATTATTATATTATATGTAAATTACACATATATTTTATATATAATATATAAATAATATAGTTAAATAATAATAATTGTAATAATAATAATTAAGTAATAATACAATACAAAATTTAATAATTTATGATAAAATGACACTGGCGGCTTTTAATGAGAGAAAGTTCCCAGCAACTTTTATTATTATTATTATATTATATGTAAATTACACATATATTTTATATATAATATATAAATAATATAGTTAAATAATAATAATTGTAATAATAATAATTAAGTAATAATACAATACAAAATTTAATAATTTATGATAAAATGACACTGGCGGCTTTTAATGAGAGAAAGTTCCCAGCAACTTGAAGCAAGTGTGAGTCTCTAAACACCAGTACAGCCTCCAGTAACACCAGAACTAGATGCTATATTTGATGCCAGTTCTTTTTATCACAGAAAGAGCCACTAAAAGCACAATAAGCAGCAACAATTTAAAAAGAGAACAATATTATGTATGAAAAATATAAATGTTAATACTATAACAGATTTGTTTTAAATGTACATTCACGTCCCTTTTTAAGGAATATATGCATTATAGCAAATCGTCATATCGACCACACTCCTAACCACGCCCCCACCACCACTTTGGCAAAATTTAGGGGAAACCCTGACATTAACATGAACAAAATCAAAATGTCGTCCATTACGATCATGTCGTCAGAGATGTTTTGTAGTGGTAGTCTGTGATATTTGCACTTGAAGTAATGCTAGTACATCAGTTTAGGAATACGCTGCCTGAAATATTGTGTCATTTATTACATAACATGTTCTGGTCCAGTCTTCAATTACAGAATGATTAGCAGGCTCAATATTACATTTGACTAATTAATAGAGAAGGTTCAAACACTGCCCTGCAGCAATATGAAGACACCCCACTGAAAATGATAGTATGTTCACTATTTCATTTAAAGGGGAACATTATCACCAGACCTATGTAAGCGTCAATATATACCTTGATGTTGCAGAAAAAAGACCCTTTTTTTTTAAAACCCATTTCCGAACTCTAAATGGGTGAATTTTGGCGAATTAAACGCCTTTCTATTATTCGCTCTCGGAGCGATGACGTCACGACGTGGCGTCACATCGGGAAGCAATCCGCCATTTTCTCAAACACAGAGTCAAATCAGCTCTGTTATTTTCCGTTTTTAGGGACCGCAATGTCCCTTTGGGACAGAGGACCCTATTGTAATTGTAAGGTTTTATTAGGGCCCGCATGGCCCATTGTATAAGGACTCCCAAAGGGAGTCCTTATGCAATGGGACATAAGGACCTATTGAATTTGTAAGGTTTTATTCTTTATTCTTTATTCTTCCGCCGCCACATTAAACTGTAATTTGACCCACTTAACATGCTTTAAAACTCACCATATTTGACCCACACATCAGGACCTGCGAAAATTGCCTTTTTTTTTAAAAACCGAACCACAAAACTCAAAATTGCGCTCTAGCGCCCCCTAGGAAAAAAAAACTAGACTGCCTGTAACTCCCACTAGGAAGGTCGGAGAGACATGAAACAAAAACCTCTATGTAGGTCTGACTTAGACCTACATTTCATAATCGTACATTGTCGGGCTAAAATCAACAGGAAGTTGGCAATTCCCCCTTCAAGACAAAAAAGTACTAAAAACAGTAACTTTTGCCTCTTTGAGCTGTAATTTGACCCCCTTAACATGCTTCAAAACTCACCAAACTGAACGCACACATCAGGACTGGCAAAAATTGCGATCTTATAAAAAAAAAAAACCTAACCCCAAATCTCAAAATTGCGCTCTATCGCAATTTTTGAATAAAACGCAGAAAAAACTGCTCCTCGGACGAAAACAATTACAAAACTGCCTGTAACTCCCACTGGGAAGGTCGGAGAGACATGAAACGAAAACCTCTATGTAGGTCTAACTTAGACCTACATTTCATAAATTGACAACCCCCAGCAAAAATCAACAGGAAGTTTGCTATTCCCCCTTCAAAACAAAATTTGTGTAAAAACCGGTCACCTTTCTTCAAACATTATCTCCTCTGAGCGCGTTTGTTGTTTCAAACTAACACAGGAGAGAGATTGAACCCTTCTGATTAAAAGTTGGCAAAAGAGTTTTGATACCTGCTCCGGTTTTGATTTTATGACCCTTCAAAGAACCTCTGCTCTGATGCTGCTGTTTTTTCAAGATGGCTGCTTAAAAGCAGGCAGCACCAGCGTGCCTACACAATGCAGACAAGGTAGGTACACTAGACAAAAGTATTGGGACACTTCAGACTAAAAGTAGACAAAAGTATTGGGACACTTATGACGACCACTGGCCAAAAGTATTGGGAGACGTATGACTACCACTGGACAAAAGTATTGGGACACTTACGACGAAAACTGGACAAAAGTATTGGGACACTTGGGACTACAACTTGACAAAAGTATTGGGACACTTATGACTACCACTGAACAAAAGTATTGGGACACTTATGACGAACACTGGACAAAAGTATTGGGACACTTAAGACTTTAACTTGACAAAAGTATTGGGACACTTAGGAATACCACTGAACAAAAGTATTGGGACACTTCGGACTAAACATTGACAAAAGTATTGGGACACGTATGACTACCACTGGGCAAAAGTATTGGGACACTTACGACGAAACCTGGACAAAAGTATTGGGACACTTGGGACTACAACTTGACAAAAGTATTGGGACACTTATGACTACCACTGGACAAAAGTATTGGGACACTTATGACGAACACTGGACAAAAGTATTGGGACACTTACACTGGACAAAAGTATTGGGACACTTAGGACTTTAACTTGACAAAATTATTGGGACATTTAGGAATACCACTGAACAAAAGTATTGGGACACTTCGGACTAAACGTAGACAAAAGTATTGGGACACTTAGGACTACCACTGGACAAACGTATTGGGACATCTACACTGGACAAAAGTATTGGGACACTTAGGACTACAACTTGACAAAAGCATTGGGACACTTGGGACTAAAACTGGACAAAAGTATTGGGACATTGGGACTAACACTGGACAAAAGTATTGGGACACGTATGACTACCACTGGGCAAAAGTATTGGGACACTTACGACGAAACCTGGACAAAAGTATTGGGACACTTGGGACTACAACTTGACAAAAGTATTGGGACACTTATGACTACCACTGGACAAAAGTATTGGGACACTTATGACGAACACTGGACAAAAGTATTGGGACACTTACACTGGACAAAAGTATTGGGACACTTAGGACTTTAACTTGACAAAATTATTGGGACATTTAGGAATACCACTGAACAAAAGTATTGGGACACTTCGGACTAAACGTAGACAAAAGTATTGGGACACTTAGGACTACCACTGGACAAACGTATTGGGACATCTACACTGGACAAAAGTATTGGGACACTTAGGACTACAACTTGACAAAAGCATTGGGACAGTTGGGACTAAAACTGGACAAAAGTATTGGGACATTGGGACTAACACTGGACAAAAGTATTGGGACACGTAGGACTAGCACCTGCCAAGTTTGCGGGCCCGACCAACGCTGCTTGCAGCTTTAATTATTATTATTCCGCCGCCTCTTTGATCTGTAATTTGACCCCCTTAACATGCTTCAAAACTCACCAAATTTGACACACACATCAGGACTGGCAAAAATTGCAATCTAATCAAAAAACATAGCCCCAAAATTCAAAATTGCGCTCTAGCGCTCCCTAGGAAGAAAACACAGATAAAACTGCCTCTAACTCCCAGTAGGAATGTCGTAGAGACATGAAACAAAAACATCTATGTAGGTCTCACTTAAACCTACATTTCATACACTAACATCTTTGAGCAAAAATCAACAGGAAGTTTGCAATTCCCCCTTCAAAACAAAAGTTTAGTAAAAACAGTCACTTCTGCCTCTTTGAGCTGTAAATTGACCCCCTTAACATGCTTCAAAACTCACCAAACTGGACACACACATCAGGACTGGCAAAAACTGCGCTCTCATAAAAAAACCCAACCCCAAAACTCAAAATTGCGCTCTACCACCCCCTAGGAAGAAAACACAGATAAAACTGCCTCTAACTCCCAGTAGGAATGTCGTAGAGACATGAAACAAAAACCTCTATGTAGGTCTCACTTAGACCTACATTTCGTACACTAACATCTTTGAGCAAAAATCAACAGGAAGTTTGCAATTCCCCCTTCAAAACAAAAGTTTAGTAAAAACAGTCACTTCTGCCTCTTTGAGCTGTAATTTGACCCCCTTAACATGCTTCAAAACTCACAAACTGGACATACACATCAGGACTGGCAAAAATTGCGCTCTCATAAAAAAAACCCAACCCCAAAACTCAAAATTGCGCTCTACCGCCCCCTAGGAAGAAAACACAGATAAAACTGCCCCTAACTCCCAGTAGGAATGTCGTAGAGACATGAAACAAAAACCTCTATGTAGATCTCACTTAGACCTACATTTCATACACTAACATCTTTGAGCAAAAATCAACAGGAAGTTTGCAATTCCCCCTTCAAAACAAAAGTTTAGTAAAAACAGTCACTTCTGCCTCTTTGAGCTGTAATTTGACCCCCTTAACATGCTTCAAAACTCACAAACTGGACATACACATCAGGACTGGCAAAAACTGCGCTCTCATAAAAAAACCCAACCCCAAAACTCAAAATTGCGCTCTACCGCCCCCTAGGAAGAAAACACAGATAAAACTGCCTCTAACTCCCAGTAGGAATGTCGTAGAGACATGAAACAAAAACCTCTATGTAGGTCTCACTTAGACCTACATTTCATACACTAACATCTTTGAGCAAAAATCAACAGGAAGTTTGCAATTCCCCCTTCAAAACAAAAGTTTAGTAAAAACAGTCACTTCTGCCTCTTTGAGCTGTAATTTGACCCTCTTAACATGCTTCAAAACTCACCAAACTGGACATACAGATCAGGACTGGCAAAAATTGCGCTCTCATAAAAAAAACCAACCCCAAAACTCAAAATTGCGCTCTACCGCCCCCTAGGAAGAAAACACAGACACAACTGCTCCTAGGAAGAAAACTCAGACAAAACTGCCTGCAACTTCCAGTAGGAATGTCTTAGAGACATGAAACAAAAAACTCTATGTAGGTTAGACCTACATTTCATATACTGACAACCCCCAGCAAAAATCAACAGGAAGTTTGCAATTCCCCCTTCAAAACAAAAGTTTTGTAAAAACCGGTCACCTTTTTTCAAACATTATCTCCTCTGAGCGCGTTTGTCGTGTCGGCTTCAAACTAGCACAGGAGAGAGATTGAACCTTTCTGATTAAAAGTTGACGAAAGAGTTTTAATTACTGCTGCGGTTTGGATTTTATGTGCCGTCAAAATCGGTCGCGTCCATCGCTGCTTGCAGCTTTAATTTCGACTGTTTTCCGTACCTTGGAGACATCATGCCTCGTCGGTGTGTTGTCGGAGGGTGTAACAACACGAACAGGGACGGATTCAAGTTGCACCAGTGGCCCAAAGATGCGAAAGTGGCAAGAAATTGGACGTTTTGTTCCGCACACTTTACCGACGAAAGCTATGCTACGACAGAGATGGCAAGAATGTGTGGATATCCTGCGACACTCAAAGCAGATGCATTTCCAACTGGACTGGACAGATCAGCTTTCAGGAAAAGATAGCGGATGAGGGTATGTCTACAGAATATATTAATTGATGAAAATTGGGCTGTCTGCACTCTCAAATAGTATAATCACTGGATACATATAACAATTTAATTTTTTTTTTTCTTTTTACATTTTTTTTCTTTCCATGATGGCAGGTGAGGCCCCGCCTGCCAAATGTATTTCATATGCTGTAAACCTAGTTCATAGTTGTTAGTTTCCTTTAATGCCAAACAAACACATACCAATCGTTGGTTAGAAGGCGATCGCCGAATTCGTCCTCGCTTTCTCCCGTGTCGCTGGCTGTCGTGTCGTTTTCGTCGGTTTCGCTTGCATACGGTTCAAACCGATATGGCTCAATAGCTTCAGTTTCTTCTTCAATTTCGTTTTCGCTACCTGCCTCCACACTACAACCATCCGTTTCAATACATGCGTAATCTGTTGAATCCAGTGACGTGCAGTCACTAGAGGCAGGTGAGGCGGGGCCTCACCTGCCATCATGGAAAGAAAAAAAATGTAAAAAGAAAAAAAAAAAATTAAATTGTTATATGTATCCAGTGATTATACTATACAGTTATTTTCCATTTAACTTCACCAGTTTTAGATTATTTTTATTCAAAATCGCTGAATTTTCACATTTGCCGTTCAATTACTGAGAAGAGACGGTGCGGTGAACAGCAGCCAGTTGAGGCACGTCACTCAGTGCCTCAACATGGATTCCGGACTCGGCTAACTGCTGGCCTGCTGTGCAGTGAGACTGTATTGCTATATGAACTATATTATACATTTCCATAGTTTAGTTAGCTGAGGTATATAATGTACAGTGTATTTTGTCAACAACTGTATGTGTGTAACGTATTTCTTGTGCTGAGCGATCATAAAACGACTGCAAAAAACGCACTGGCTGAGGCTCCAGTAGCCCCGCCTCCTGCACCCCCGCCTTAGAATTGTTATATCAACTAAAGCCCACACTTAAACTTTCCACGTGCAAGATTGAATCTATTTAAAAAAGTTATTTCATAAGAAGCCAAAAAGTGCAAAAACAATAATAATTATATATAATAATAATTGGGACGGCGTGGCGCAGTGGAAGAATGGCCGTGCGCGGCCCGAGGGTCCCTGGTTCAATCCCCACCTAGTACCAACCTCGTCATGTCCGTTGTGTCCTGAGCAAGACACTTCACCCTTGCTCCTGATGGGTGCTGGTTAGCGCCTTGCATGGCAGCTCCCTCCATCAGTGTGTGAATGTGTGTGTGAATGGGTAAATGTGGAAGTAGTGTCAAAAGCGCTTTGAGTACCTTGAAGGTAGAAAAGCGCTATACAAGTACAACCCATTTATCATTTATTTATTTAATGTTCGTGTTGGAGGAGTTGTGAATGACTGCAGGGCCACAACATTAGGTACACCTGCAGACTGCAGGTGTATCTAATTCACAACTCCTCCAACACGAACATTATTGTTTTTGCACTTTTCGGCTTCTTATTAAATAACTTTTGTAACCTATTTTCATGGGCTTTCCTCTTTGTGATGTTAAGTTCCTGTTATGCGCTGTTATACAGTATATGCCTTGAGCTCTTATTTTGAAGGCGCTAAGAGCGGAAGTGATGACACGTTGCGGAGGTTTTTTGAAAGAAGGTAAATAAAGTGGTCCTCGTGTAAACTGGAGCCTCCGTGTTTGTTATTTTGTAGTTTCATACAGTATAGGCGACATTTAGAAACCCTCGGTTACACTTTTTTAAATAGATTCAATCTTGCACGTGGAAAGTTTAAGTGGGGGCTTTAGTTGCGGCGCATGGACTTAATTTATAAGTAAAGGTAAGACCATAATAGCGTTTTTTTTAATTAAATGTGCTTTTTTGTGTGCTACAGTTTGTATGTGTAAAGTTAAAGTTAAGTTAAAGTACAAATGATTGTCACACACACACACACACACTAGGTGTAATGAAATTTGTCGTCTGCATTTGACCCATCCCCTTGTTCACCACCTGGGAGGTGAGGGGAGCAGTGGGCAGCAGTGGCGCCGCGCCCGGGAATCATTTTTGGTGATTTAACCCCCAATTCCAACCCTTGATGCTGATATGAGCTTTTAAACATAACCCGTTAACTGCTGCCAATCAAATGGTGAATAAGATACTCTTTAGGGTTCATATGTTTGTAAATCTGACTGTGATGAAGTCAGTGCCTCACCAACCATCAACCTCACCGCACGTCACTGGTTGAATCGCTTAAGCCGCTGAAATCCGAGTTTGAATCCGAGCTAATGTCGCTATAGCTTGCTGTTCTTTCCGCCATGTTTGTTTGTATCGGCATCACTGTGTGACGTCACAGGAAAATGGACGGGTGTTTATAACGATGGTTAAAATCAGGCACTTTGAAGCTTTTTTTAGGGATATTGCGTGATGGGTAAAATTTTGAAAAAAACTTCGAAAAATAAAATAAGCCACTGGGAACTGATTTTTAATGGTTTTAACCCTTCTGAAATTGTGATAATGTTCCCCTTTAAGGACTAAATTGCAATAATAAACATATGTTTCATGTACCTTAAGATTTTTGGGTTCAAATTGAGACAATAATTAAATTTTTTGTGGTCCCCTTTATCTAGAAAAGTATCGGAAAGTATCAACATTATTTTGGTACCGGTATTGGTATTGGGACAACACTAATACATAAGTAACACCTACTGGGTCATGCTTCTTGGTCTGGACTTTGACGCTGATCCTTCTCCGTCTGAGTCTGAGGATGAAGCTCCTGTGGCGAGACAACCAGGTGACAACCGTGCCACACTCTCACACACACAAAAAAAAAAGAGGCTGACCTTCGATGTAGACTTCTGCAGAGGTGTGGTCCCCACCCACACAGTTGGAGGCCACACAGGTGTAGCGCCCCGTGTCGTCCTGGAAGGCCTCGTTGATGACCAGAGTGTGAAGGTCACCACTGCTCCAGATGCGGAGGTCAGGCGAGTCGTGCAGCTCTCGACCTTCACAGAACCACCTTGATGAAAGAACCACGGTTATTGTCATCATGAACATGTCATTAACTACTATGACAATTGTCTTTTATGATGTAACATTGATTAACATTAACATTCTTCATCATTATCGTCCAATTAACAGTGTTTATCATTATTGTACAATTGACAGTGTGCATCATTAATATCCAATTAACAGTGATGTGTGTTTCTAAAAAAAAAAATCTCCTCCCCAACCCGGAGATGGCACTCCACCCTTTTCTTGGCGAGAACCATGGACTCGGACTTGGAGGTGCTGATTCTCATCCCAGTCGCTTCACACTCGGCTGCGAACCGATCCAGAGAGAGCTGAAGATCCTGGCCAGATGAAGCCATCAGGACCACATCATCTGCAAAAAGCAGAGACCTAATCCTGCAGCCACCAAACCAGATCCCCTCAACGCCTTGACTGCGCCTAGAAATTCTGTCCATAAAAGTTATGAACAGAATCGGTGACAAAGGGCAGCCTTGGCGGAGTCCAACCCTCACTGGAAACGTGTCCGACTTACTGCCGGCAATGCGGACCAAGCTCTGGCACTGAGCATACAGGGAGCGGACTGCCACAATCAGACAGTTCGATACCCCATACTCTCTGAGCACTCCCCACAGGACTTCCCGAGGGACACGGTCGAATGCCTTCTCCAAGTCCACAAAACACATGTAGACTGGTTGGGCAAACTCCCATGCACCCTCAAGGACCCTGCCGAGAGTATAGAGCTGGTCCACAGTTCCACGACCAGGACGAAAACCACACTGTTCCTCCTGAATCCGAGGTTCGACTATCCGGCGTAGCCTCCTCTCCAGTACACCTGAATAGACCTTACCAGGAAGGCTGAGGAGTGTGATCCCACGATAGTTAGAACACACCCTCCGGTTCCCCTTCTTAAAGAGAGGAACCACCACCCCGATCTGCCAATCCAGAGGCACCGCCCCCGATGTCCACGCGATGCTGCAGAGTCTTGTCAACCAAGACAGCCCCACAGCATCCAGAGCCTTAAGGAACTCCGGGCGGATCTCATCTACCCCCGGGGCCTTGCCATCGAGAAGCTTTTTAACTACCTCAGCAACCTCAGCCCCAGAAATAGGAGAACCCACCACAGACTCCCCAGGCACTGCTTCCTCACAGGAAGACGTGTTGGTGTGATTGAGGAGGTCTTCAAAGTATTCCCTCCACCGATCCACAACATCCGCAGTCGAGGTCAGCAGAACACCATCCTCGCCATACACGGCGTTGATAGTGCACTGCTTCCCCTTCCTGAGGCGGCGGATGGTGGTCCAGAATTGCTTCGAGGCCGTCCGGAAGTCGTTTTCCATGGCTTTTTCCCCAAGTGGAGGAGTTCAAGTACCTCGGAGTCTTGTTCACGAGTGGGGGAAGAGTGGATCGTGAGATCGACAGGCGGATCGGTGCGGCGTCTTTAGTATCGATCCGTTGTGGTGAAGAAGGAGCTGAGCCGGAAGGCAAAGCTCTCAATTTACCGGTCGATCTACGTTCCCATCCTCACCTATGGTCATGAGCTTTGGGTTATGACCGAAAGGACAAGATCACGGGTACAAGCGGCCGAAATGAGTTTCCTCCGCCGGGTGGCGGGGCTCTCCCTTAGAGATAGGGTGAGAAGCTCTGCCATCCGGGGGGAGCTCAAAGTAAAGCCACTGCTCCTCCACATCGAGAGGAGCCAGATGAGGTGGTTCGGGCATCTGGTCAGGATGCCACCCGAACGCCTCCCTAGGGAGGTGTTTAGGGCACGTCCGACCGGTAGGAGGCCGCGGGGAAGACCCAGGACACGTTGGGAAGACTATGTCTCCCGGCTGGCCTGGGAACGCCTCGGGGTCCCACAGGAAGAGCTGGACGAGGTGGCTGGGGAGAGGGAAGTCTGGGCTTCCCTGCTTAAGCTGCTGCCCCCGCGACCCGACCTCGGATAAGCGGAAGAAGATGGATGGATGGATGGATGGTGTGTTTCTAATTACAAACCCCAAAAGCAGTGAAGTTGTCACGTTGTGTAAATGGTAAATAAAAACAGAATACTGTCATGACTTGATCCTGGGGTTTAGTTTTTCTAGAAGGCAACGGAAAGTTGGCTCGGGCGAGACGGGAATGAAGGTACATCATTTATTTTTTACACTAATAAAGGACAAAAAAAAAGTACAAACAAAAAGCGCGCACAGTGGCGGAGAAACAACTTGGCTATGAAAACAAATACTTGCACAAAGGCAAAAACTATGAACAACAAAAAACACTAACTGTGGCTTAAGTAAACAAAACTTACTTGGCATGGACAAAAGGAGCAGCGTAAACGATGGACATGAAAAAAGTGTCAGAAATGTGCAGAGCATAAATGTGGGGATGTCACCAGAGAGACAAACTGAAAACAATGAACTTACTACAGACATGATTAGTGAAAGCAGGTGCGTGACTCAAAACGTGAAACAGGTGCGTGACGTGACAGGTAAAAACTAATGGGTTGCTATGGTGACAAACAAGAGTGCACAATGAGTCCAAACGTGGAACAGGTGAAACTAATGGGTAATCGTGGAAACAAGACAAGGGAGTGAAAAGCCAGAAACTAAAGGGTCCAATAACTAAACAAAACATGACAAACAAAACATGATCACACAGACATGACAAATACAATAATCCTTTTCAACTTATATTCAATTGAATAGACTGCAAAGACAAGATATTTCATGTTCACACTGAGAAACTTTGTTATTTTTTTTGCAAATATTAGCCCATTCGGAATTTGATGCCTGCAACGTGTTTCAAAAAAGCTGGCACAAGTGGCAAAGAAGAGCGAGACAGTTGAGGAATGCTCATCAAAGACTTATTTGGAACATCCCACGGGTGAACAGGCTAATTGGGAACAGGTGGGTGCCATGATTGGGTATAAAAGTAGAGTCATTCACAAACAAGGACGGGGCGAGGGTCACCACTTTGTCAACAAATGCCTGAGCAAATTGTTTAATAACAACATTTGTCAACCAGCTATTCACCATCAACGCTCTGTAATACCATCAAAAGGTTCAGAGAATCTGGAGAAATCACTGCACATAATCAATGATATTACAGACCTGCATCAAAAAGCAACATCAGTGTGTAAAGGATATCACCACATGGGCTCAGGAGCACTTCAGAAAACCACTGTCAGTAACTACAGTCGGTCGCTACATCTGTAAGTGCAAGTTAAAACCCTACTATGCAAAGCCAAAGCCATTTATCAACAACACCCAGAAAGGCTCTCGCTGGGCCCGAGCTCATCGAAGATGGACTGATGCAAAGTAGAAAAGCGCTCTGTGGTCTGATGAGTCCACATTTCAAATTGATTTTTGGAAACTGTGGACCAAAGAGGAAAAGAACCATCCGGCGCAAAGTGGAAAAGGCAGCATGTGTGATGGTATGGGGGGTGTATTAGTGGCCAAGACATGGGTAACTTACACATCTGTGAAGGCACTATTAATGCTGAAAAGGTACATACAGGTTTTGGAGCAACATATGTTGCCATCCAAGCAAGGTTACCATGGACGCCCCTGCTTATTTCAGCAAGACAATGCCAAGCCACGTGTTACAACAGCGTGGCTTCATAGTAAAAGAGTGCGGGTACTAGACTGGCCTGCCTGTAGTCCAGACATTGAAAATGTGTGAAGGCTAAAATATGAGAAGGGAGACTGTACATCAAGCAAGAATGGGAAACAATTCCACTTCAAAAATGTGTCTCCTCAGTTCCCAAAACTTTACTGAGTGTTGTTAAAAAGGAAAGACCATGTAACACAGTGGTAAAAATGACTTTTTTGCAATGTGTTGCTCCTATTAAATGCTAAGTTCATGATTATTTGCAAAAAAAAAAATCTTGTTTTTGCAGTCTATTCAATTGAATATAAGTTGAAAAGAATTTGTTGTATTCTCTTTTTATTTACCTTTTACACAATCCAATTAACAGTGTTTATCATTACTATCCAATTAACAGTGATGTGTCTTTATAAGTATTAAATGATTAAAGTGATAAAGTAGTTAACTTTACTATATTAAATCCTTGGAAGGATGCAGCTGACCAATTTGGGCAGAGCTTAGAAGGATGCAGATCCAAAGAGACAAGAGTCAGGCGCGCCTGCTCCTTAAAGAGACAGTACACCGGCAGACAAGGAACAGCTGCTCTGTGACCTGAGCAACTCCAAGAGAGCAGCTGTTGTGAAACGGCGATTGACAGATGGCGGGTGGGCGTGGGAGAGGGTGTGAGCACGCCCGGTGACGCAGCATGAGTCACGCAGACAAAGATGATGTTGTGTTTTTGAGTGCAGGAGGAAGTCTGGTCTCGGAGTTCACGACGTGTCGGGACAAACGTGACTATTTGTAGGATTGGAACTGACAAACACTTTGTAATGTGTGGCTGTGCAAGTGTAAGTTGATAAACACACACGTTGGGTCAGGAAAAAAACACACAGGCTACATCATCCCGACAAGCCTGTTTTACTGGTTTCCCTGCTCGTCAGGGGTTTTAATTTTTTCCAATGGGAGACAGGTCTGGACTACAGGCGGGCCAGTCTAGTACCAACACTCTTTTACTACAAAGCCACAATGTTATAACACGTGGCTTGGCACTGTCTTGCTGAAATAAGCAGGGGCGTCCATGATAACATTGTTTGGATGGCAACATATGTTGCTCCAAAACCTGCATGTACAAGTACAAGTATAAAGTATAAAGTGGGAGTATAATCTTTGACCTTTGTCATAAAGATGAGCAAGTGCAAGTACAAAGTATAAAGTATAAGTAAAATCTTTGACCTTTGTCATAAAGGTGAGCAGAAGAGAGACGATTAAAGATGGCTGCACATCAAAGCAACTTTTCTTGGCAGGAATGAACATGAGAAGAAAGATCAAAGATGAAGGTAACGACCTCACCTGGTTATCAAAGCACAGGTGAGTGGAATATTAAGGTAATGACCTCACCTTGTTGTTAAAGCACAAGTGAGTGGAGTATTAAGGTAATGACCTCACCTTGTTGTCAAAGCACAGGTGAGTGGAATATTAAGGTAATGACCTCATCTTGTTGTCAAAGTACAGGTGAGTGGAAGATGAAGGTAATGACCTCACCTGGTTGTCAAAGCACAGGTGAGTGGAAGATTAAGGTAATGATCTCACCTTGTTGTCAAAGCACAGATGAGTGGAAGATGAAGGTAACCACCTCATCTTGTTGTCAAAGCACAGGTGAGTGGAAGATGAAGGTAATGACCTCACCTTGTTGTCAAAGCACAGGTGAGTGGAAGATGAAGGTAATGACCTCACCTGGTTGTCAAAGCACAGGTGAGTGGAAGATGAAGGTAATGATCTCACCTGGTTGTCAAAGCACAGGTGAGTGGAAGATGAAGGTAATGACCTCACCTTGTTGTCAAAGCACAGGTGAGTGGAAGATGAAGGTAATGACCTCACCTTGTTGTCAAGGCACAGGTGAGTGGAAGATGAAGGTAATGATCTCACCTTGTGGTCAAAGCACAGGTGAGTGTAAGATTAAGGTAATGACTTCACCTTGTTGTCAAAGCACAGGTGAGTGTAAGATTAAGGTAATGATCTCACCTTGTTGTCAAAGAACAGGTGAGTGGAAGATTATAGTAATGACCTCACCTTGTTGTCAAAGCACAGGTGAGTGGAAGATGAAGGTAACCACCTCATCTTGCTGTCAAAGCACAGGTGAGTGGAAGATGAAGGTAATGACCTCACCTTGTTGTTAAAGCACAGTTGAGTGGAAGATGAAGGTAATGACCTCACCTTGTTGTCAAAGCACAGGTGAGTGGAAGATTAAGGCAATGATCTCACCTTGTTGTCAAAGCACAGGTGAGTGGAATATTAAGGAAATGACCTCACCTTGTTGTCAAAGCACAGGTGAGTGGAAGATTAAGGTAATGATCTCACCTTGTTGTCAAAGCACAGGTGAGTGGAAGATTAAGGTAATGATCTCACCTTGTTGTCAAAGCACAGGTGAGTGGAATATTAAGGTAATGACCTCATCTGACTGTCAAAGCACAGGTGTGTGGAAGATGAAGGTAATGACCTCACCTTGTGGTCAAAGCACAGGTGAGTGGAAGATGAAGGTAATGACCTCACCTGGTTGTCAAAGCACAGGTGAGTGGAAGATGAAGGTAATGACCTCACCTTGTTATCAAAGCACAGGTGAGTGGAAGATTAAGGTAATGATCTCACCTTGTTGTCAAAGCACAGGTGAGTGGAAGATTAAGGTAATGATCTCACCTTGTTGTCAAAGCACAGGTGAGTGGAAGATGAAGGTAATGATCTCACCTTGTTGTCAAAGCACAGGTGAGTGGAATATTAAGGTAATGACCTCATCTGGTTGTCAAAGCACAGGTGAGTGGAAGATGAAGGTAATGACCTCACCTTGTTGTCAAAGCACAGGTGAGTGGAAGATTAAGGTAATGATCTCACCTTGTTGTCAAAGCACAGGTGAGTGGAAGATGAAGGTAATGACCTCACCTTGTTGTCGAAGTACAGGTGAGTGGAATATTAAGGTAATGACCTCACCTTGTTGTCAAAGCACAGGTGAGTGTAAGATTAAGTTAATGACCTCACCTTGTTGTCAAAACACAGGTGAGTGGAAGATGAAGGTAATGACCTCACCTTGTTGCCAAAGCACAGGTGAGTGGAAGATTAAGGCAACGATCTCACCTTGTTGTCAAAGCACAGGTGAGTGGAAGATGAAGGTAATTACCTCACCTTGTTGTCAAAGCACAGGTGAGTGGAAGATTAAGGTAATGACCTCACCGTGTTGTCAAAGCACAGGTGAGTGGAAGATGAAGGTAACCACCTCACCTTGTTGTCAAAGCACAGGTGAGTGGAAGATTAAGGTAATGACCTCACCTTGTTGTCAAAGCACAGGTGAGTGGAAGATGAAGGTAATGACCTCACCTTGTTGTCAAAGCACAGGTGAGTGGAAGATGAAGGTAATGACCTCACCTTGTTGTCAAAGCACAGGTGCGTGGACGATGAAGGCAATGACCTCACCTTGTTGTCAAAGCACAGGTGAGTGGAAGATGAAGGTAATGACCTCACCTTGTTGTCAAAACCCAGGTGAGTGGAAGATTAAGGTAATGATCTCACCTTGTTGTCAAAGCACAGGTGAGTGGAAGATTAAGGTAATGACCTCACCTTGTTGTCAAAGCACAGGTGAGTGGAAGATGAAGGTAATGACCTCACCTGTTGTCAAAGCACAGGTGAGTGGAATATTAAGGTAATGACCTCACCTGACTGTCAAAGCACAGGTGAGTGGAAGATGAAGGTAATGACCTCACCTTGTTGTCAAAGCACAGATGAGTGGAAGATGAAGGTAATGACCTCACCTTGTTGTCAAAGCACAGGTGAGTGGAAGATTAAGTTAATGACCTCACCTTGTTGTCAAAGTACAGGTGAGTGGAAGATGAAGGTAATGACCTCACCTTGTTGTCAAAGCACAGGTGAGTGGAAGATGAAGGTAACCACCTCACCTGGTTGTCAAAGCACAGGTGAGTGGAAGATTAAGGTAATGACCTCACCTTGTTGTCAAAGCACAGGTGAGTGGAAGATTAAGGCAATGATCTCACCTTGTTGTCAAAGCACAGGTGAGTGGAAGATGAAGGTAATGACCTCACCTTGTTGTCAAAGCACAGGTGAGCAAGTGTGCAGCACACCTCAGGCCAGGATGACTCAAACTATTCCAAAGTGTTGACTAGTGATGGGTTGATGAGGCGTCATGAAGCGTTTCGACACATTGCAAAACTGTATTGATACTGTGTCGATACTGTGTCACTAAATACTGACATCTGCTGGACATTAAAAATCCCTACAGGCAACCTATGGACCGACTCAACTGACACTGATTTGATGCCCTAGTACAGGGGTCACCAACCTTTTTGAAACCAAAAACTACTTCTTGGGTACTGATTAATGCAAAGGGCTACCAGTTTGATACACACTTAAATAAATAAATATATTGTCATTTGTAAGTTACATATAAGTGTGATTTAAACAAGAATAGCTAAATAAATAAATTTATATATATATAAAAAATGGGTATTTCTGTCTGTCATTCTGTCGTATATATTTTTTTCCTTTTACGGAAGGTTTTTTGTAGAGGATAAATGATGAAAAAAACACTTAATTGAACAGTATAAAAGAGGAGAAAACACGAAAAAAATTAAAACAAAATTTTGAAACATAGTTTATCTTCAATTTCGACTCTTTAAAATGCAAAATTCAACCGACAAAAAGAAGAGAAAAACTAGCTAATTTGAATCTTTTTGAAAACATTAAAAAAATAATTTATGGAACATCATTAGTAATTTTTACTGATTAAGATACATTTTAGAATGTTGATGACATGTTTTAAATTGGTTAAAATCCAATCTGCACTTTGTTAGAATATTTAACAAATTCGGACCAAGCTATATTTCCAACAAAGACAAATCAGTATTTCTTCTAGATTTTCCAGAACAAAATTTTTTCAAGAAATTCAAATTACTTTGAAATAAGATTTAAATTTGATTCTACAGATTTTCTAGATTTGCCAGAATAATGTTTTTGAATTTTAATCATAGTAAGTTTGAAGAAATATTTCACAAATATTCTTTGTCGAAAAAGCAGAAGCTAAAATATTTATTATTCTTTACAATAAAAAAAAAAAAAAATGTACTTGAACATTGATTTAAATTGTCAGGAAAGAAGAGGAAGACATTTAAACGGTAAAAAGGTATGTTGAATTAGTGACAAAAAAATGACTTTTGTATGCTAAATTATGTGTGGATTAGCTTATTGCTAGCGGCAGTTGTTGCGGGGTTTCCTGGTCTCGTAAGTTTACGCACGGGTCAGGGGCTCTGTTGTGTGTCTGTGTGGACATCTTGTGTGCCGCTCTAGCATTAATATGAGTGTGTATTATTTTCTTCTTTATTCTTTAGTGGAGAGAGATCCTTTTTGCCGTGGACTGTGTGTGACGCCCCGTTGTTTTTGTTTCTATTCAAAAAAGGTATGTCTGTTATGAGGTTTTATTTGGCATAGTTTATTATATAAAAAATATAAAAAGAGTCGATGTGGGTGGGAAAGATGAGGTGTATTACTGCACATTTTAAGGATCATTTTTCTTAATATATATTGTTATTTGCTGAAGTATATATTTTATATACTGTGTTTTATTTAATTAATTTATTTGAGACTATTTTATGCTTTATTTACCTTTTCATTATTATTATTATCCATCCATCCATCCATTTTCTACCGCTTATTCCCTTTTGGGGTCGCGGGGGGCGCTGGAGCCTATCTCAGCTACAATCGGGCGGAAGGCGGGGTACACCCTGGACAAGTCGCCGCCTCATCGCATTATTATTATTTTATTTATTATTATTGTTATTATTTCCACATTAAGCATACATAATTGAATTCAGTGAGCACTGACGCTCGGAGCTGTGGAGAGAGATCCTTTTTGCCGTGGACTGTGTGTGACGCCACCTTGTTTTTGTTTCTATTCAAAAAAGGTGAATAAATCCTCCACGATTCAACTCCTGTGTGTGCACCTCAATACAAGATACACAATGCAGATCAGTGACTGTTATATATATATATTTATATATATATATATATACAACGTGTACATATACTACATATGGGTAAACTACCAGTACGTATATGTACATGTATGCATACTACATGTACATATACTACATATACATGTACAACATATACTACAAATTGGTCAACTACAAGTACATATACATGAACATATACTACTTCTACTACATATTGGTAAACTACAAGTACGTATACTACATGTACATATACTACAACATATACTACATGTACGTATACCAAGTATATGTGTGCTCCTCTACAACGTGGCATTGCCATCTAGTGGCCCACAAGCAGATTACAGTTTGACCTGCACAAGAGAACCTACCTGATGAGTGGAAGTGGGTTCCCGCTGACGCTGCATTCCAGACGAATAGGTCTTCCTTCTGCCACCTCCTGGCTCTTCAGCTTCTGGACAAAGCATGGCGGCATCTGGGTTCCGCATGTGGGCGGAGCCTCACAGTGATGATGCTCCTGAGCAGCAGGAACCACCTCCTGTGGACCTGCCATTGGAGGACCTGTCGTTGCTTGCTGGTACGTAATCTGCTCTGGCTGGCATGGTGATGACTGGCATGGTGATGACTGGCATGGTGATGGTTGACATGGGGATGGCTGGTAGGGGGATGTTTGACATGGGGATGGCTGGTAGGGGGATGGTTGACTTGGTGATGGTTGGCAGGGTGATGGTTGACTTGGTGATGGTTGGCAGGGTGATGGTTGGCAGGGTGATGGTTGACTTGGTGATGATTGGCAGGGTGATGGCTGGCAGGGTGATGGTTGACTTGGTGATGGTTGACATGGTGATTGCTGGCAGGGTGATGGTTGACTTGGTGATGGTTGACTTGCTGATGGTTGACATGGTGATGGCTGGCAGGGTGATGGTTGACTTGGTGATGGTTGACTTGGTGATGACTGGCAGGGTGAGGAGGAGGCAGCAGGGTCTGCTTGCCGGCTCCCAGGAGACAGATGTCCACCTTGCGGGGAGGACAAGCGGTCGTCCATTTGCTGCTCCACATGTGCTGACCCTTTGAAGATGGACGAGAGCTCCTCGATGAAGGTGGCGGCCCGACTGCAGAACTCCGTGACAGAAGACGTGCGCTCGTTCAGCTCCAAGTCTCCGTGAAGAAGCCGAGGTTTGTCCTGTTTGTAAAGAGGCTGAGCAGGCTTGTGACAGGTGAGCTTCTCAGGTGAGGGCGAAGACTGACGAACATCTGCAGGCTCCTCTTTGAGATCCTGCGCCTGGCACTTAGGACGCTGATCTTCGGCGTCACCAAAGGCCTCCCAGGCCAAGTCCAGACTGCGGTTGATCTCTTCGGCGTTCAGAAATTCAGTGAGATCCACAAAGTCACCTCTGCCGGCCTGCACCTCCAGCCGGGGGTCCTCGGAGAGATCATTATCAGCCAAGACCATGCCATGGTCCTCCTCAACGCCAGCAGCCTGGTCTCCTGCCGGGCCCTTGAGCAGCAGAGATATGGGGAGTGGCTGGTTCCAACTCCCGTGCTGCATCCTGCAACACGTCAGATAGAGGTATCCATGACATCTGTAGCTTGAGCAAGACCATGATGGAGCTAAAGATGCTAAAGTACAGGACCATGATGGTGCTAAAGATGCTGAAGTACAAGACCATTATGGGGCTAAAGATGCTAAAGAGCAAGACTATGAGGGTGCTTAAAATCCTAAAGTGCTAAAGCCCCACATGAAAACATTGTAAAAGATATATTTCGGGCGCTTGAAGAGCAGCTGGTGTTATTTTTAATCTCCTGAGCTGGGCTGCAGGCATGACGGCGCCCTCGCTAACGTTAGACCGTGACAGTCCCAAAACATGATTTCTCTAGCACCGTTTCATTGCTAAAAGAAACATTTCTAATAATCATTTACAGTCAGCAGACATTTCTTGATGTCTTCATAAAACTTTCTGTTCCGATCTTTTACGCATTTTAGGAAATGACATTTACCATAGGCCCGAAGAAGAGGGCAGCAACGTTTTGCTAAGCAAAGATCATCTAAGAAAAAAGACTGAAACTTGCCTTCAGTGAACTTTGTGACCAAATGTCTTCTGACGCCGGTCAAGTTGTTCTCCTGTTGAGCAGAAGAAGCCTCTCTGCTGGTTGGTGTGAGGAGCCAGAAGAAGCTGGTCGGTGTGAGGAGCCAGAAGAAGCTGGTCGGTGTGAGGAGCCAGAAGAAGCTGGTTGGTGTGAGGAGCCAGAAGAAGCTGGTTGGTGTGAGGAGCCAGAAGAAGCTGGTTGGTGTGAGGAGCCAGAAGAAGCTGGTTGGTGTGAAGAGCCAGAAGAAGCTGGTTGGTATGAGGAACCATTAATGGCTGGTTGGTGTGAGGAGCCTGAAGAAGCTGGTTGGTGTGAGAAGCTGGTGAGTGTGAGGAGCCAATAGAAGCTGGTTAGTGTGAGGAGCCTGAAGAAGCAGCTCTCAGGTTCAGTGTCTGACGTCCCAACTGTGCCGGACTCAGGCTGCTCTGTGTCAGGCTAAATTTGGCCCGCTTGGCTCAGGTTTCAGTGTGGGGGGCTTCTGGCAGGGAGGGAGATGGTGTTGAGGCAAAGTGCTGACATTCGTTTGTGTTTGTTTATGCCAGGCTGAGAGGTGGTATGATGAAGCAACACATACCTGACACACTGAAACATGTCACTTGTAACACACCTGACACACTGAAACATGTCACCTGTAACACACCTGAAACATGTCACCTGTAACACACCTGACACACTGAAACATGTCACCTGCAACAAACCTGACACACTGAAACATGTCACCTGTAACCCACCTGACACACTGAAACATGTCACCTGTAACACACCTGACACACTGAAACATGTCACCTGCAACACACCTGACACACTGAAACATGTCACCTGTAACACACCTGACACACTGAAACATGTCACCTGCAACACACTTGACACACTGAAACATGTCACCTGTAACACACCTGACACACTGAAACATGTCACCTGTAACACACCTGACACACTGAAACATGTCACATGCCACCTATAACACACCTGATACACTGAAACATGTCACATGCCACCTATAACACACGTGACACACTAAAACATGTCACCTGTAACACACCTGACACACTGAAACATGTCACCTGCCACCTATAACACACCTATAACACACCTGACACACTGAAACATGTCACGTGCAACACACCTGACACACTGAAACATGTCACCTGTAACACACCTGACACACTGAAACATGTCACCTGTAACACACCTGACACACTGAAACATGTCACGTGCAACACACCTGACACACTGAAACATGTCACCTGTAACACACCTGACACACTGAAACATGTCACCTGTAACACACCTGACACACTGAAACATGTCACTTGTAACACACCTGACACACTGAAACAGGTCACCTGTAACACACCTGACACTGAAACATGTCACCTGTAACACACCTGACACACTGAAACATGTCACCTGTAACACACCCTACGCACTGAAACATGTCACCTGTAACACACCTGACACACTGAAACATGTCACCTGTAACACACCTGACACACTGAAACATGTCACCTGTAACACACCTGAAACATGTCACCTGTAACACATCCGACACACTGAAACATGTCACCTATAACACACCTGACACACTGAAACATGTCACTTGTAACATACTTGACATACTGAAACATGTCACCTGTAACACACCTGAAACACTGAAACATGTCACCTGTAACACACCTGACACACTGAAACATGTCACCTGTAATACACCTGACACACTGAAAATGTCACCTGTAACACACCTGACACACTGAAACATGTCACCTGCAACACAACTGACACACTGAAACATGTCACCTACAACAAACCTGACACACTGAAACATGTCACCTGCAACATACTTGACACACTGAAACATGTCACCTGTAACACACTTGACACACTGAAACATGTCACCTGTAACAAACCTGACACACTGAAACATGTCACCTGTAACACACCTGACACACTGAAACATGTCACCTGTAACACACCTGACACACTGAAACATGTCACTTGTAACACCTGACACACTGAAACATGTCACCTGCAACACACCTGACACACTGAAACATGTCACCTGTAACACACCTGACACACTGAAACATGTCACCTGTAACACACCTGAAACATGTCACCTGTAACACATCCGACACACTGAACATGTCACCTGTAACACACCTGACACACTGAAACATGTCACTTGTAACACACCTGACACACTGAAACATGTCACCTGTAACACACCTGAAACATGTCACCTGCAACAAACCTGACACACTGAAACATGTCACCTGTAACACACCTGACACACTGAAACATGTCACCTGTAACACACCTGACACACTGAAACATGTCACCTGTAACACACCTGAAACATGTCACCTGCAACAAACCTGACACACTGAAACATGTCACCTGCAACAAACCTGACACACTGAAACATGTCACCTGTAACACACCTGACACACTGAAACATGTCACCTGTAACACACCTGACACACTGAAACATGTCACCTGCAACACACCTGACACTGAAACATGTCACCTGCAACACACCTGACACACTGAAACATGTCACCTGTAACACACCTGACACACTGAAACATGTCACCTGTAACACACCTGACACACTGAAACATGTCACATGCCACCTATAACACACGTGACACACTAAAACATGTCACCTGTAACACACCTGACACACTGAAACATGTCACCTGCCACCTATAACACACCTGACACACTGAAACATGTCACCTGTAACACACCTGACACACTGAAACATGTCACCTGTAACACACCTGACACACTGAAACATGTCACCTGCAACACACCTGACACACTGAAACATGTCACCTGCAACACACCTGACACACTGAAACATGTCACCTGTAACACACCTGACACACTGAAACATGTAACACACCTGACACACTGAAACATGCCACCTGTAACACATCCGACACACTGAAACATGTCACCTGCAACAAACCTGACACACTGAAACATGTCACCTATAACACACCTGACACACTGAAACATGTCACCTGTAACACACCTGACACACTGAAACTTGTCACCTGTAACACACCTGACACACTGAAACATGTAACACACCTGACACACTGAAACATGTCACCTGTAACACACCTGAAACAGGTCACCTGTAACACATCCGACACACTGAAACATGTCACGTGTAACACAACATATAATATATACATTCACTGTACAAAACATACATATGCACATACTGTACATATACATTCACTGTACAAACATACATATACACATACTGTACATATACATTCACTGTACAAACATACATATACACATACTGTACATATACATTCACTGTACAAACATACATATACACATACTGTACATATACATGCACTGTACAAACATGCATATACACATACTGTACATATACATTCACTGTACAAACATACATATACACATACTGTACACATACATTCACTGTACAAACATACATATACACATACTGTACATATACATTCACTGTACAAACATACATATATACATACTGTACATGAACCCCAAGATGCAGACATGTCAAGCGTAGTGCAGGAAAACATGACTTTAATGTCAAAATGCAGGGGAAACAGGAAACAGGCAACAATATACAAGATACAATCATCAAGCCATGACCGGAGGGAGAGGTAGGCATAAATAGTAGCCTGATTTGCAACTGCAACCAGGTGTGCCAGGCTGCCAATCAGGGACAGGTGAGGGAAACGAACGCTAAGGGAGACATGCAGGAAATGGAACCAAAATAAGAGCGCTGAAAGGAAACAAATACAAACACAGAGTAAAACCCAAACGTAACCAAACTGTTAGTAACCAGCTTGACAGTAGTTTTACTCAAATGTATACTTTACTGTAATAATTGACAGTTTTCCTCAAATGTATACTTTACTGTAATAATTGACAGTTTTACTTAAATGTATACTTTACTGTAATAATTGACAGATGGCCACTGTTTGACCCTGGAACAGACACATTGAGGGGACCTCCTTCCCTCTCTAAGGTATGTGGGTGACACGTGGAAATGGTCTGCTGCTTGAAGCACACTGAGTGAAATCCTTTTAGGGTGAAAATAATTATTTCTTTTCCTGAGAAGGGTTGAGTGGGCAGCTTAAGGTCATAGGTCACAACTTACTCACTTCACCATAACAAGCTTGTCATTAGACCAACCTCATATTACATAATACACCTTTACATGTGTATATATATATATATATATATATATATATATATATACTGTATATACTGTACATAATACACCTTTACATGTGTATATATACTGTATATACTGTAAATAATACACCTTTACATGTGTATATATACTGTATATACTGTACATAATACACCTTTACATGTCCATAAACTGTATATACTGTACATAATGCACCTTTACATGTCCATATTCTGTATATACTGTACATAATACACCTTTACATGTCCATATACTGTACATAATACACCTTTATATGTCCATATACTGTATATACTGTACATAATACACCTTTACATGTCCATATACTGTATATACTGTACATAATACACCTTTACATGTCCATATTCTGTATTTAATGTACATAATACACCTTTACATGTCCATATTCTGTATTTAATGTACATAATACACCTTTACATGTCAATATACTGTATATACTGTACATAATACACCTTTACATGTCCATATTCTGTATTTAATGTACATAATACACCTTTACATGTCCATATTCTGTATTTAATGTACATAATACACCTTTACATGTCAATATACTGTATATACTGTACATAATACACCTTTACATGTCCATATACTGTATATACTGTACATAATACACCTTTACATGTCCATATTCTGTATTTAATGTACATAATACACCTTTACATGTCCATATACTGTATATACTGTACATAATACACCTTTACTTGTCCATATACTGTATATACTGTACATAATACACCTTTACATGTCCATATACTGTATATACTGTACAATATACACCTTTACATGTCCATATACTGTATATACTGTACATAATACACCTTTACATGGCCATATACTGTACATAATACACCTTTGCATGTCAATATACTGTATATACTGTACATAATACACCTTTACATGTCCATATACTGTATATACTGTACATAATACACCTTTACATGTCAATATACTGTATATACTGTACATAATACACCTTTACATGGCCATATACTGTATATACTGTACATAATACACCTTTACATGTCCATATACTGTATATACTGTACATAATACACCTTTACATGTCAACATACTGTATATAATACACCTTTACATGTCAACATACTGTATATAATACACCTTTACGTGTCCATATACTGTATATACTGTACATAATACACCTTTACATGTCCATATACTGTATATACTGTACATAATACACCTTTACATGTCAATATACTTATATACTGTACATAATACACCTTTACATGTCAAAATACTGTATATACTGTACATAATACACCTTTACATGTCCATATACTGTATATACTGTACAATATACACCTTTACATGTCCATATACTGTATATACTGTACATAATACACCTTTACATGTCCATATACTGTATATACTGTACAATATACACCTTTACATGTCCATATTCTGTATTTAATGTACATAATACACCTTTACATGTCCATATACTGTATATACTGTACATAATACACCTTTACTTGTCCATATACTGTATATACTGTACATAATACACCTTTACATGTCCATATACTGTATATACTGTACAATATACACCTTTACATGTCCATATACTGTATATACTGTACATAATACACCTTTACATGGCCATATACTGTACATAATACACCTTTGCATGTCCATATACTGTATATACTGTACATAATACACCTTTACATGTCCATATACTGTATATACTGTACATAATACACCTTTACATGTCAATATACTGTATATACTGTACATAATACACCTTTACATGGCCATATACTGTATATACTGTACATAATACACCTTTACATGTCCATATACTGTATATACTGTACATAATACACCTTTACATGTCAACATACTGTATATAATACACCTTTACATGTCAACATACTGTATATAATACACCTTTACATGTCCATATACTGTATATACTGTACATAATACACCTTTACATGTCCATATACTGTATATACTGTACATAATACACCTTTACATGTCAATATACTTATATACTGTACACAATACACCTTTACATGTCAAAATACTGTATATACTGTACATAATACACCTTTACATGTCCATATACTGTATATACTGTACAATATACACCTTTACATGTCCATATACTGTATATACTGTACATAATACACCTTTACATGTCCATATACTGTATATACTGTACAATATACACCTTTACATGTCCATATACTGTACATAATACACCTTTATATGGCCATATACTGTACATAATACACCTTTACATGTCCATATACTGAATATACTGTACATAATACACATTTACATGTCAATATACTGTATATACTGTACATAATACACCTTTACATGTCCATATACTGTATATACTGTACATAATACACCTTTACATGTCAATATACTGTATATACTGTACATAATACACCTTTACATGGCCATATACTGTATATACTGTACATAATACACCTTCACATGTAAATATACTGTATATACTGTACATAATACACCTTTACATGTCCATATACTGTATATACTGTACATAATACACCTTTACATGTCCATATACTGTATATACTGTACATAATACACCTTTACATGTCCATATACTGTATATACTGTACATAATACACCTTTACATGGCCATATACTGTACATACTGTACATATTACACCTTTACATGTATATATATTGTATATAATGTACATAATACACCTTTACATGTCCATATACTGTATATACTGTACATATTACACATTTACATGTATATATATTGTATATAATGTACATAATACACCTTTACATGTCCATATACTGTATATACTGTACATAATACACCTTTACATGGCCATATACTGTACATACTGTACATATTACACCTTTACATGTATATATATTGTATATAATGTACATAATACACCTTTACATGTCCATATACTGTATATACTGTACATATTACACATTTACATGTATATATATTGTATATAATGTACATAATACACCTTTACATGTCCATATACTGTATATACTGTACATAATACACCTTTACATGGCCATATACTGTACATACTGTACATATTACACCTTTACATGTGTATATATATTGTATATAATGTACATAATACACCTTTACATGTCCATATACTGTATATACTGTACATATTACACATTTACATGTATATATATTGTATATAATGTACATAATACACCTTTACATGTCCATATACTGTATATACTGTACATAATACACCTTTACATGTCCATATACTGTATATACTGTAAATAATACACCTTACATGAGAGACAGGAAGTGTGTCCACCTGAGACAGGAAGTGTGTCCACATAAGACAGGAAGTGTGTCCACCTGAGACAGGAAGTGTGTCCACATAAGACAGGAAGTGTGTCCACATAAGACAGGAAGTGTGTCCACATGAGACAGGAAGTGTGTCCACGTGAGACAGGAAGTGTGTCTACATGAGACAGGAAGTGTGTCCACATGAGACAGGAAGTGTGTCCTCATGAGACAGGAAGTGTGTGCACGTTGACAGGAAGTGTGTCCACCTGAGACAGGAAGTTTGTCCACCTGAGACAGGAAATGTGTCCACATAAGACAGGAAGTGTGTCCACTTGAGACAGGAAGTGTGTCCACCTGAGACAGGAAGTTTGTCCACCTGAGACAGGAAGTGTGTCCACGTGAGACAGGAAGTGTGTCCACGTGAGACAGGAAGTGTGTCCACCTGAGACAGGAAGTGTGTCCACATAAGACAGGAAGTGTGTCCACGTGAGACAGGAAGTTTGTCCACCTGAGACAGGAAGTGTGTGCACGTGAGACAGGAAGTGTGTCCACATAAGACAGGAAGTGTGTCCACATGAGACAGGAAGTGTGTCCACCTGAGACAGGAAGTGTGTCCACCTGAGACAGGAAGTGTGTCCACGTGAGACAGGAAGTGTGTCCACATAAGACAGGAAGTGTGTCCACCTGAGACAGGAAGTTTGTCCACCTGAGACAGGAAGTTTGTCCACCTGAGACAGGAAGTGTCCTCATGAGACAGGAAGTGTGTGCACGTTGACAGGAAGTGTGTCCACCTGAGACAGGAAGTTTGTCCACCTGAGACAGGAAATGTGTCCACATAAGACAGGAAGTGTGTCCACTTGAGACAGGAAGTGTGTCCACCTGAGACAGGAAGTTTGTCCACCTGAGACAGGAAGTGTGTCCACGTGAGACAGGAAGTGTGTCCACGTGAGACAGGAAGTGTGTCCACCTGAGACAGGAAGTGTGTCCACATAAGACAGGAAGTGTGTCCACGTGAGACAGGAAGTTTGTCCACCTGAGACAGGAAGTGTGTGCACGTGAGACAGGAAGTGTGTCCACATAAGACAGGAAGTGTGTCCACATGAGACAGGAAGTGTGTCCACCTGAGACAGGAAGTGTGTCCACCTGAGACAGGAAGTGTGTCCACGTGAGACAGGAAGTGTGTCCACATAAGACAGGAAGTGTGTCCACCTGAGACAGGAAGTTTGTCCACCTGAGACAGGAAGTTTGTCCACCTGAGACAGGAAGTGTCCTCATGAGACAGGAAGTGTGTCCACATAAGACAGGAAGTGTGTCCACCTGAGACAGGAAGTTTGTCCACCTGAGACAGGAAGTGTGTGCACGTGAGACAGGAAGTGTGTCCACATAAGACAGGAAGTGTGTCCACATGAGACAGGAAGTGTGTGCACCTGAGACAGGAAGTGTGTGCACCTGAGACAGGAAGTGTGTGCACATAAGACAGGAAGTGTGTCCTCATGAGACAGGAAGTGTGTCCCCATAAGACAGGAAGTGTGTCCTCATGAGACAGGAAGTGTGTCCACGTGAGACAGGAAGTGTGTCCACCTGAGACAGGAAGTTTGTCCACCTGAGACAGGAAGTGTGTCCACATAAGACAGGAAGTTTGTCCACCTGAGACAGGAAGTGTGTCCACCTGAGACAGGAAGTGTGTCCACATAAGACAGGAAGTGTGTCCACCTGAGACAGGAAGTGTGTCCACATAAGACAGGAAGTGTGTCCTCATGAGACAGGAAGTGTTTCCACGTGAGGAGCGTCACGGGCGAAGAAGACAACTTGGAGTCGGTCCAACACTTGATCTATTTGTGGCGTACTATCACATTTGCTGCTTTCATTGCTATTCCTGTTCTTCATGCAGCCACCGATTGCACTCAAGTGTCTGCTAGCTGCGGAAGGAATGTCAAACACACGTATAGTGGAAGTAAAAATAGCTACGTTGCACAAATAGCAACATTACAGTAGTTCTAACACTAACCCATATCTACATGAATGTATTGGCAGCCAACTAAATACTGTACATTCGGATGAAAACAGCAAGCAGTAAAACACGTTTGTCAGAAACAGTGTTTGACGTTTTTAGTTCAGACATTTCATGTTTACTGTCCTGCTTTTATTCATCGACAAGTTTCTTCATCTAATGTCGTTTTTAATTGATTGATTGCAGACAGAAACTAATGTGTCTAGCTTATGAAGGATTTGAACATTTTTAATGCTAACCACATAAGACGTACACCTAATAAAATGAGTATGTTGATCTTACCATGGTATTTCTGCCTTATAGTCAATCAGTAGGTATTACTGTAAATGGTTAGTTTCAAAGTCACACGTATAAAAGGGACACACAATAGAGCAGTCTTTTTCAACCACGGTGGGAGATTTTGTTATTTCACCTAATTGGGTTAAATATATTTTTTGCACAGCAGTAATTATAATTCGCAATGAATGTGTCGTTGTTGAGTGTCTGTACAGCGCAGGTAGCTAATCGCTTTGTAGATGTCGGGAACAGGTCGTGTGAGACGACAATGGTTTTGTCATGATCCCGGGAGGCAGTGTGCAGGTAAAAAGGTGTCCGATGCTTAAACCAAAAGTAAACAAGGCGAGTGCCGCTAAGAAAAGGCATTGAAGCTTAGGGAAGGCTATGCAAAAGGAAAATAAAACTGAACTGGCTGCAAAGTAAACAAAACACAAAATGCTGGACGACAGCAAAGACTTACAGCGCGTGGAGCAGAGATGGCGTCCACAAAGTACATATTGAACCCTATGGGTTAGGAATGGGATGGCACTTCAAGTTCATATGTGAGTCAAGGCAGGTGGCCAGAAACTTTTGGCAATTATAGTGTATAACATGATGAGTTTTGTTCATTTTTCATTTTTAAAAGCTATTTTTAAGTGTCTTAATGGATTAGCCCCTGATGTGATGTGTAATTAAAAAGATACAGTAGTGAAGGTGTGCAGACTGAAGCTACAGTGGGTGGGAGCTGTAGAGTGAAAAGGTGCCGGACCACTCTGGGTCAGTCTGTGTTCTTGGTGAAGTTCTCACATCTGTGGAAGTCTTTGCCACTGGAGTTTAAGTCACAGTGGGAGCTGTAGAGTGAAAAGGTGCCGGACCACTTTGGGTCAGTCTGTGTTCTTAATGAAGGCCTCACATCTGTGGAAGTCTTTGCCACTGGAGTTTAAGTCACAGTGGGAGCTGTAGAGAGAAAAGGTGCCGGACCACTCTGGGTCAGTCTGTGTTCTTAATGAAGGCCTCACATCTGTGGAAGTCTTAGCCACTGGAGTTTAAGTCACAGTGGGAGCTGTAAAGTGAAAAGGTGCCGGACAGCTCTAGGTCAGTCTATGTTCTCAGTGAAGTTCTCACATATGTGGAAGTCTTTGCCACTGGAGTTTAAGTCACAGTGGGAGCTGTAGAGTGAAAAGGTGCCCGACCACTCTGGGTCAGTCTGTGTTCTTAGTGAAGTTCTCACATCTGTGGAAGTCTTTGCCACTGGAGTTTAAGTCACAGTGGGAGCTGTAGAGTGAAAAGTTGCCGGACCACTCTGGGTCAGTCTATGTTCTCAGTGAAGTTCTCACATCTGTGGAAGTCTTTGCCACTGGAGTTTAAGTGAAAAGGTGCCGGACAGCTCTAGGTCAGTCTATGTTCTCAGTGAAGTTCTCACATCTGTGGAAGTCTTAGCCACTGGAGTTTAAGTCACAGTGGGAGCTGTAGAGTGAAAAGGTGCCGGACCACTTTGGGTCAGTCTGTGTTCTTAATGAAGGCCTCACATCTGTGGAAGTCTTAGCCACTGGAGTTTAAGTCACAGTGGGAGCTGTAAAGTGAAAAGGTGCCGGACAGCTCTAGGTCAGTCTATGTTCTCAGTGAAGTTCTCACATATGTGGAAGTCTTTGCCACTGGAGTTTAAGTGAAAAGGTGCCGGACAGCTCTAGGTCAGTCTATGTTCTCAGTGAAGTTCTCACATCTGTGGAAGTCTTTGCCACTGGAGTTTAAGTCACAGTGGGAGCTGTAGAGTGAAAAGGTGCCGGACCACTCTGGGTCAGTCTGTGTTCTCAGTGAAGGCCTCACATCTGTGGAACTCTTCGCCACTGGACTTAAAGTCATAGTCGGACATTAAACTTTTCTCCATAAAACCTAAAAAGTGTCTTAAGGAAAATCAGAAGTGTGAGCACTAGAACTGGGTGTAGTAATGGACAAATGGGGCTCTATTATTTTTGAATGTGTTTTTATTTTGTACTTGTCTCAATCTTTTTGAGACGAGGGACGAGGGTAGCCAATGAGCCTGTGGCTAGAAGTCTTATGTACTTTGACATCTTTCATTGTACTGTCCCTGTCAAATAAATACATTAAATAAAAACGATAGAGCGCAGTGGAACAAAGCTAGGGATGCTACATAGAAGCAGGCTGAATTAACGGCAGAAAGAGCACACAAGGATGGCGTGAGATTGCAAAGATGGAGGTCGTAGTGAGAAAGAAAGGAACAGTGGGTGATGTGACGTCAAAGGGTGTGTTGAAAAAGGAGACAAGTCTATGCTTCCAATGCAGGTGTTGAAAGTTTAAACCTACTTCAAGTCCCTCTGCGCCCTCATTTGGAAGATGTAAACGCTGTATGACACTGTGGCCCCTGCATTTGATTTGAAGAATGGAACAGTGACTGCTGAGCCTGTTCATGAGGAGAGCGTTCCATTGGAGGCAGACACTTTTTCAAGGAGTTAGAACAGTGCAGAAGTTAAAAGGCGTGTGTTTGGTAAAATGGCAAATGAAAATACAGTTTCACCAATTGAGTCATACTTTTTGCGCTTCCCAAACTTCTTTGACTTTAGCTCCAGCCATACTTGCCAACCTTGAGACCTCCGATTTCGGGAGGTGGGGGGGGGGGGGGGGGGGTGTGGTTGGGGGCGTGGTTAAGAGGGGAGGAGTATATTTACAGCTAGAATTCACTAAGTCAAGTATTTCATATTATATATGTATATATATATATATATATATATATATATATATGTATATACATACATATATATATATATATATATACAAGAAATACTTGACTTTCAGTGAATTCTAGCTATAAATATATATTTATTTTATATATATATATATATATATATATATATATATATATATATATATATATGTATATATATATATATATATATATATATATATATATATATTTATGTGTGGGGAAAAAAAATCACAAGACTACTTCATCTCTACAGGCCTGTTTCATGAGGGGTTCCCTCAATCATCAGGAGATTTCAGAAATCTCCTGATGATTGAGGGAACCCCTCATGAAACAGGCCTGTAGAGATGAAGTAGTCTTGTGATTTTTTTTTTTCCCCACACATACATATATTGCGCTCTACTACGGTATCGAGCACTATTTTTTGGATAACCTTATTAAGACATATATATATATATATATATATATATATATATATATATATATATATATATATATATATATATATATATATATATATATATATATATATATATATATATATAAAATAAATACTTGAATTTCAGTGTTCATTTATTTACACATATAAATGGTAAAATGGTAAATGGGTCGTACTTGTATAGCGTTTTTGTACCTTTTTAAGGAACTCAAAGCGCTTTGACACTATTTTCCACATTCACCCATTCACACACTGATGGCGGGAGCTGCCATGCACGGCGCTAACCAGGCCAATCAGGAGCAAGGGTGAAGTGTCTTGCTCAAGGACACAACGGACGTGACTAGGATGGTAGAAGGTGGGGATTGAACCAGTAACCCTCGGATTGCTGGCACGGCCACTCTCCCAACTTCGCCACGCCGTCCCTATACACACACATAACACTCATCTACTCATTGTTGAGTTAAGGGTTGAATTGTCCATCCCTGTTCTATTCTCAGTCACTATTTTTCTAACCATGCTGATGATGCATTGCTGTGTGGCACGCACAAAAGTGCTTTCATCAAATGCACTAGATGGCAGTATTGTCCTGTTTAAGAGTGTCACAACATTGCTGTTTACGGCAGACAAACTGCTTTACGGTAGACGTGACTGCTGTTGTTGTGTGTTGTTGCCGCGCTGGGTCTGGGAGGACGTTAATGAAACTGCCTAACAATAAACCCACATAAGAAACCAAGAACTCGTCCTCGATCATTCTACAGTTATAACGTGATTGGGCAGGTACGCTGTTTATATTGTGGGAAAGCGGACTCAGGTCCGCATGGACCTGAGTCCGCCTGAATTTCGGGAGAAAATTTGTCCCGGGAGGTTTTCGGGAGAGGCGCTGAATTTCGGGAGTCTCCCGGAAAATCCGGGAGGGTTGGCAAGTATGGCTCCAGCCTTCTTCTGTTTGTGTGATATTATCATTACTGCCACAAGTGGTGGAAAAGTGTATTACAGCTGAGAACTATACAGATGACAGCTATAAAGAGAGATATTTTAGAGGACAGGCCCCGACCCTATGGTTAGGAATGACTGATGGACGTGATGTTTTCATTGTCAAATCTAGCATCTTTTATCTAGAATTGGAGTCGTGTTTAGAAAAGGAGCTGAATATGAGCTTCCCCTACTTGGAAGACCAGCAGCTAAATGTATAACACAGGACAAGTTTTATTGTTTTAATTCATTTATTTTTCATGATATAAAATGCGCTGAAAATGATTGCACAAAATTTATTTGTAAAATTACAAAAAAAGATTCTGGTTTTATTACACAACTCTTTTTTTTCACTGAAGGTTTACTTCAACTGATTATCTTTTTAATTAAAAAATAATCGTATTTTTTTAAAGCCTCGTGGATACCACAAGTGTACAGATGAACAAGCTTCCAGTTTTAACTATTCAACATATGCATATATATGTATATATATATATATTTATTTTTTATTTATTTATTTTTTATCAATGAGCTTGAAGAGGTAGTCACCTGGAATGGTTTTCACTTCACAGGTGTGCTTGAAGCTCATCAAGAGAATGCCAGGAGAGTGCAAAGCAGTAATCAGAGCGAATGGAGGCTATTTTGAAGAAATAAGAATATAAAACATGTTTTCAATTATTTCACCTTTTTTTTGTTAAGTACATAACTCCACATGTGTTCAGTCATAGTTTTGATGTGACAATCTACAATGTAAATAGTCATGAAAATAAAGAAAACGCATTGAATGAGAAGGTGTGTCCAAACTTTTGGCCTGTACTGTATGTATATACACACACATATATATATACATATATACATATATATATATATATATATATGATAATGCCTACAACGTAGAGGGTGCACTTGTTAATGTCACATTGTGCATGACGGCCCTCTTATTGCACAATGATGACATCGCAGGCGATGTGGAGACAAAAAAACGAGGTTGTTTTCAAGTCTTAAAGTCCGTTCTTGACCTGCTCATGGACGCCGCGCTCGTCAATGATCAGCATGGACTGAAACTCTCGATCCTTCACCAGGGCTTGGATACCCTTCAGGAAGAACAAACATTTAGTGACAGTGTGTGTGGAGTGTAAAATACTAGAGGACTTGCCATGAAGGTATGTAATATGTGTATGATGGTGTCTAATATGTGTATGATGCTGTATAATATGTGTATGATGCTATATATGTGTATGATGGTGTATAATATGTGTATGATGGTGTCTAATATATGTATGATGGTGTGTAATATGTGTATGATGGTGTCTAATATGTGTATGATGGTGTGTAATATGTGTATGATGTTGTGTAATATGTGTATGATGGTGTGTAATATGTGTATGATGGTGTGTAATATGTGTATGATGGTGTGTAATATATGTATGATGGTGTGTAATATGTGTATGATGGTGTCTAATATGTGTATGATGCTGTCTAATATGTGTATGATGCTGTATATGTGTATGATGCTGTATAATATGTGTATGATGGTATGTAATATGTGTATGATGGTGTCTAATATGTGTATGATGGTGTATAATATGTGTATGATGGTGTGTAAAATGTGTATGATGGTGTATAATATGTGTATGATGGTGTATAATATGTGTATGATGGTGTATAATATGTGTATGATGCTGTATAATATGTGTATGATGGTGTATAATATGTTTATAATGGTGTATAATATGTGTATGATGGTGTATAAAATATGTTTGATGGTGTATAATATGTGTATGATGGTGTATAATATGTGCATGATGCTGTATAATATGTGTATGATGGTGTCTAATATGTGTAGGATGGTGTATAATATGTGTATGATGGTGTATAATATGTGCATGATGGTGTATAATATGTGTATGATGGTGTCTAATATGTGTATGATGGTGTATAATATGTGTATGATGGTGTATAATATGTGTATGATGCTTTATAATATGTGTATGATGCTGTATAATATGTGTATGATGGTGTCTAATATGTGTATGATGGTGTGTAATATGTGTATGATGGTGTCTAATGTGTGTATGATGGTGTGTAATTTGTGTATGATGGTGTGTAATATGTGTATGATGGTGTCTAATGTGTGTATGATGGTGTGTAATATGTGTATGATGGTGTCTAATATGTGTATGATGGTGTCTAATAAGTGTATGATGCTGTATATGTGTATGTTGGTGTCTAATATGTGTACGATGGTGTCTAATATGTGTATGATGTGTCTAATATGTGTATGATGGTGTCTAATATGTGTATGATGGTGTCTAATATGTGTATGATGGTGTATAATATGTGCATGATGGTGTATAACGTGTGTATGATGGTGTATAATATGTGCATGATGCTGTATAATATGTGTATGATCCTGTATAATATGTGTATGATGGTGTCTAATATGTGTAGGCTGTGTCTAATATGTGTATGATGGTGTCTAATATGTGTATGATGGTGTATGTGTATGATGGTGTATAATATGTGTATGATGGTGTATAATATGTGTGTGATGGTGTATAATATGTGTATGAAGGTGTGTAATATGTGTATAATGGTGTATAATATGTGTATGATGGTGTATAATGTGTATGATGGTGTATAATATGTGAATGATGGTGTATAATATGTGTATGATGGTGTCTAATATGTGTATGATGGTGTATAATATGTGTATGATGGTGTATAATATGTGTATGATGCTTTATAAAATGTGTATGATGGTGTATAATATGTGTATGATGGTGTATAATATGTGTATGATGCTGTATAATATGATGGTGTATAATATGTGTATAATGGTGTCTAATATATGTATGGTGGTGTGTAATATGTGTGTGATGGTGTCTAATATGTGTATGATGGTGTATAATATGTGTATGATGCTTTATAATATGTGTATGATGCTGTATATATGTGTATGATGGTGTCTAATATGTGTATGATGGTGTGTAATATGTGTATGATGGTGTGTAATATGTGTATGGTGGTGTGTAATATGTGTATGATGGTGTCTAATATGTGTATGATGGTGTATAATATGTGTATGATGGTGTATAATACGTGTATGATGGTGTATAATACGTGTATGATGGTGTATAATATGTGTATGATGGTGTATAATGTGTATGATGGTGTATAATATGTGTATGATGGTGTATAATATGTGTATGATGCTGTATAATATGTGTATGATGGTGTCTAATATGTGTAGGATGGTGTATAATATGTGTATGACGGTGTGTAATATGTGTATGATGGTGTATAATATGTGTATGATGGTGTATAATATGTGTATGATGCTGTATAATATGTGTAGGATGGTGTATAATATGTGTATGATGGTGTATAATATGTGTATGTTGCTGTATAATATGTGCATGATGGTGTATAATATGTGTATGATGGTGTCTAATATGTGTATGATGGTGTATAATGTGTATGATGGTGTATAATATGTGTATGATGGTGTATAATATGTGCATGATGCTGTATAATATGTGTATGATGGTGTCTAATATGTGTATGATGGTGTATAATGTGTATGATGGTGTATAATATGTGTATGGTGGTGTATAATATGTGTATGATGCTGTATAATATGTGTATGATGGTGTATAATATGTGTATGATGGTGCATAATATGTGTATGATGGTGTATAATATGTGTATGATGGTGTATAATATGTGTATGATGCTGTATAATATGTGTATGATGGTGTATAATATGTGTATGATGGTGTATAATATGTGTATGATGGTGTATAATATGTGTATGATGGTGTATAATATGTGCATGATGCTGTATAATATGTGTATGATGGTGTCTAATACGTGTATGATGGTGTATAATATGTGTATGATGGTGTATAATATGTGTATGGTGGTGTATAATATGTGTATGATGGTGTATAATATGTATGATGGTGTATAATGTGTATGATGGTGTATAATATGTGTATGATGCTGTATAATATGTGTATGATGGTGTCTAATATGTGTAGGATGGTGTATAATATGTGTATGACGGTGTGTAATATGTGTATGATGGTGTATAATATGTGTATGATGGTGTATAATATGTGTATGATGCTGTATAATATGTGTAGGATGGTGTATAATATGTGTATGATGGTGTATAATATGTGTTTGATGCTGTATAATATGTGCATGATGGTGTATAATATGTGTATGATGGTGTCTAATATGTGTATGATGGTGTCTAATGTGTATGATGGTGTATAATATGTGTATGATGGTGTCTAATATGTGTATGATGGTGTATAATATGTGTATGATGCTGTATAATATGTGCATGATGGTGTATAATATGTGTATGATGGTGTCTAATATGTGTATGATGGTGTCTAATGTGTATGATGGTGTATAATATGTGTATGATGGTGTCTAATATGTGTATGATGCTGTATAATATGTGCATGATGGTGTATAATATGTGTATGATGGTGTCTAATATGTGTATGATGGTGTATAATATGTGTATGATGGTGTATAATGTGTATGATGGTGTATAATATGTGTATGATGGTGTATAATATGTGTATGATGGTGTCTAATATGTGTAGGATGGTGTATAATATGTGTATGATGGTGTATAATATGTGTATGATGGTGTCTAATATGTGTAGGATGGTGTATAATATGTGTATGATGGTGTATAATATGTGTAGGATGGTGTATAATATGTGTATGATGCTGTATAATATGTGTATGATGGTGTCTAATATGTGTAGGATGGTGTATAATATGTGTATGATGGTGTATAATATGTGCATGATGGTGTATAATATGTGTATGATGGTGTCTAATATGTGTATGATGGTGTATAATATGTGTATGATGGTGTATAATATGTGTATGATGGTGTATAATATGTGTATGATGGTGTATAATATGTTTGATGGTGTATAATATGTGTATGATGGTGTATAATATGTGTATGATGGTGTATAATATGTGTATGATGGTGTATAATATGTGTATGATGGTGTATAATATGTGTATGATGGTGTATAATATGTTTGATGGTGTATAATATGTGTATGATGGTGTATAATATGTGTATGATGGTGTATAATATGTGTATGATGGTGTATAATATGTGTATGATGGTGTATAATATGTGTATGATGGTGTATAATATGTTTGATGGTGTATAATATGTGTATGATGGTGTATAATATGTGTATGATGGTGTATAATATGTGTATGATGGTGTATAATATGTGTATGATGGTGTATAATATGTGTATGATGGCGTATAAAATGTTTGATGGTGTATAATATGTGTATGATGGTGTCTAATATGTGTATGATGGTGTGTAATATGTGTAGAATAAATCAAGTCATCACTATTATTGAGATGATGAGATGTATTGGAGGAATCCTGGAAGAGACTTCAGAATGTGTTCTTGCAATGGAGGAGATGAAAAAGAGTGAAGAGTGAAGAAAGTCTTCTTACTTCTCCAGCGTAGGAAAGCAGGGGAGAGATCTCACATTTGATTGGCAGGTCACTTCTGTCCTTCAGGCTGCATGAGGGAGACATTCATTACATATGTAATATTCATGTACATTAATTATACATGCAATATTAATGTACATCAATTATATATGCATTATTAATGTATATTAATTATATATGAAATATTAATTTACATTAATTATATATGTACTAATAATGTACATTAATTACATATGCAATATGACTGTACATTAATGTATGCAGTACCACAGTAGCAATCAATTAATCAACAATCAAAGTTGACTTATATAGCCCCAAAATCACAAATGTCTCAAAGGGCTGCACAAACCCAACGACATCCTGGGCTCAGATCCACATCAGGGCAAGACAAAACTCAACCCAATGGGAACAACCAGAAATATATATATATATATATATATATATATATATATATATATATATATATATATATATATATATATATATATATATATATATATATATATATATATATATATATATGGCTTTGGTTTGAGAGGAAGGAATGATTGGACGTAACATGCCAAGTGTGCAACATTCCATTTGTTTGTGAGAGAAGAAGAAAGAGTGATCACATGTGAGGAAGAGAAGAGAACGACTGAGGAGGAAGAACACTTTTAGATCATAATGATGTCAGCACTTTTTACTTCATACTTCCACCAAGTACACTTCACTTCACTTTGTGTATGAATACTACATTACATCATACTCTATACTTCATACCTCAAGTACACTTCACTTTGTGTTTGAATACTACATTACATCATACTTTTTACTTCATACTTCCATCAAGTACACTTCACTTTGTGTATGAATACTACATTACACCATACTTTATACTTCATACTTCAAGTACACTTCACTTTGTGTATGAATACTACATTACATAACACTTTTTACTTCATACTTCAAGTACACTTCACTTTGTGTTTGAATACTACATTACATCATACTTTTTACTTTATACTTCCACCAAGTACACTTCACATTGTGTATGGATACTACATTACACCATACTCTATACTTCATATTTCAAGTACACTTCACTTTGTGTATGAATACATCATCATTTTTACTTCATACTTCAAGTACACTTCACTTTGTGTATGAATACATCATACTTTTTACTTCATACTTCAAGTACACTTCACTTTGTGTATGAATACTACATCACATCGTACTTTTTACTTCATACCTCAAGTACACTTCACTTTGTGCATGAATACTACATTACATCATACTTTCTACTTCATACTTCCACCAAGTACACTTCACTTTGTGTATGAATACTACATTACATCATACCTTTTACTTCATACTTCCACCAAGTACACTTCACTTTGTGCATGAATACTACATTACATCAAAATTTTTTACTTCATATTGCAAGTACACTTCACTTTGTGTATGAATACTACATTACATCATACTTTTTACTTCATATTGCAAGTACACTTCACTTTGTGTATGAATACTACATTACATCATACTTTTTACTTCATACTTGCACCAAGTACACTTCCCTTTGTGTATGAATACTACATTACATCATACTTTTTACTTCATACCTCAAGTACACTCCACTTTGTGTATGAGTACTACATTACATCATACTTTTGACTTCATACTTCAAGTACACTTCACTTTGTGTATGAATACTACATTACGTCATACCTTTTACTTCATACTTGCACCAAGTGCACTTCACTTTGTGTATGAATACTACATTACATCACACTTTTTACTTCATACTTCCACAAAGTACACTTTGTGTATAAAAACTACATTACATCATTATCATACTTTTTACTTCATACTTCTAGTACACTTCACTTTGTGTTTGAATACTACATTACATCATACTTTTTACTTCATACTTCCACCAAGTACAATTTACTTTGTGTATGTATACTACATTACACTATACTCTATATTTCATATTTCAAGTACACTTCACTTTGTGTATGAATACTACATTACACCATACTCTATACTTCATATTTCAAGTACACTTCACTTTGTGTATGAATACATCATCATTTTTTACTTCATCCTTCAAGTACACTTCACTTTGTGTATGAATACTACATCACATCGTACTTTTTACTTCATACCTCAAGTACACTTCACTTTGTGTATGAATACTACATTACATCATACTTTTTACTTCATACTTCCACCAAGTACACTTCACTTTGTGCATGAATACTACATTACATCATACTTTTTACTTCATACTTCAAGTACACTTCACTTTGTGTATGAATACTACATTACATCACACTTTTTACTTCATACTTGCAGCAAGTACACTTCACTTTGTGTATGAATACTACATTACATCATACTTTTTACTTCATACTTCCACCAAGTACACTTCACTTTGTGTATGAATACTACATTACATCATACTTTTTACTTCATACTTGCACCAAGTACACTTCACTTTGTGTATGAATACTACATTACACTATACTCTATACTTCATATTTCAAGTACACTTCACTTTGTGTATGAATACATCATAATTTTTACTTCATACTTCAAGTACACTTCACTTTGTGTATGAATACTACATTACATAACACTTTTTACTTCATACTTCAAGTACACTTCACTTTGTGTATGAATACTACATTACATCACACGTTTTACTTCACACTTCCACCAAGTACACTTCACTTTGTGTATGAATACTACATTACATCATACTTTTTACTTCATACTTCAAGTACACTTCACTTTGTGCATGAGTACTACATTACATCATACTTGTTACTTCATATTGCAAGTATACTTCACTTTGTGTATGAATACTACATTACATCATACTTTTTACTTCATACTTCCACCAAGTACACTTCACTTTGTGCATGAATACTACATTACATCATACTTTTTACTTCATACTTCAAGTACACTTCACTTTGTGTATGAATACTACATTACATCATACTTTTTACTTCATACTTCAAGTACACTTCACTTTGTGTATGAATACTACATTACATCACACTTTTTATTTCATACTTGCAGCAAGTACACTTCACTTTGTGCATAATACTACATTACATCATACTTTTTACTTCATACTTCAACTACACTTCACTTTGTGCATGAATACTACATTACATCATACTTTCTACTTCATACTTCAAGTACACTTCACTTTGTGCATGAATACTACATTACATCATACTTTCTACTTCATACTTCCACCAAGTACACTTCACTTTGTGTATGAATACTACATTACATCATACCTTTTACTTCATACTTCCACCAAGTACACTTCACTTTGTGCATGAATACTACATTACATCAAAATGTTTACTTCATATTGCAAGTACACTTCACTTTGTGTATGAATACTACATTACATCATACTTTTTACTTCATATTGCAAGTACACTTCACTTTGTGTATGAATACTACATTACATCATACTTTTTACTTCATACTTGCACCAAGTACACTTCACTTTGTGTATGAATACTACATTACATCATACCTTTTACTTCATACTTCCACCAAGTACACTTCACTTTGTGCATGAATACTACATTACATCAAAATTTTTACTTCATATTGCAAGTACACTTCACTTTGTGTATGAATACTACATTACATCATACTTTTTACTTCATACTTGCACCAAGTACACTTCACTCTGTGCATGAATACTACATTACATCATACTTTTTACTTCATACCTCAAGTACACTTCACTTTGTGTATGAATACTACATTACATCATACTTTTTACTTCATATTTCAAGTACACTTCACTTTGTGTTTGAATACTACATTACATCATACTTTTTACTTCATACTTCAAGCACACTTCACTTTGTGTATGAATACTACATTACGTCATACCTTTTACTTCATACTTGCACCAAGTACACTTCCCTTTGTGCATTAATACTACATTCCATCATTATCATACTTTTTACTTCATACTTCTAGTACACTTCACTTTGTGTTTGAATACTACATTACATCATACTTTTTACTTCATATTTCAAGTACACTTCACTTTGTGTATGAATACTACATTACACCATACTCTATACTTCATATTTCAAGTACACTTCACTTTGTGTATGAATACTACATTACACCATACTCTATACTTCATATTTCAAGTACACTTCACTTTGTGCATGAATACTACATTACATCATACTTTTTTCTTCATACTTCCACCAAGTACACTTCACTTTGTGTATGAATACTACATTACATCACACTTTTTACTTCATACTTCCACCAAGTACACTTCACTTTGTGTATGAATACTACAGTACATCATCATCATACTTTTTACTTCATACTTCTAGTACACTTCACTTTGTGTTTGAATACTATATTACATCATACTTTTTACTTCATACTTCCACCAAGTACAATTTACTTTGTGTATGTATACTACATTACACTATACTCTATACTTCATATTTCAAGTACACTTCACTTTGTGCATGAATACTACATTACACCATACTCTATACTTCGTATTTCAAGTAGACTTCACTTTGTGTATGAATACATCATAATTTTTACTTCATACTTTAAGTACACTTCACTTTGTGTATGAATACTACATTACATCACACTTTTTACTTCATACTTCAAGTACACTTCACTTTGTGTATGAATACTACATTACATCACACTTTTTACTTCATACTTGCATTAAGTACACTTCACTTTGTGTATGAATACTACATTACATCATACTTTTTACTTCATACTTGCAGCAAGTACACTTCACTTTGTGTATGAATACTACATTACATCACACTTTTTACTTCATACTTGCAGCAAGTACACTTCACTTTGTGTATGAATACTACATTACATCATACTTTTTACTTCATACTTCAAGTACACTTCACTTTGTGCATGAATACTACATTACACCATACTCTATACTTCGTATTTCAAGTACACTTCACTTTGTGTATGAATACATCATAATTTTTACTTCATACTTTAAGTACACTTCACTTTGTGTATGAATACTACATTACATCACACTTTTTACTTCATACTTCAAGTACACTTCACTTTGTGTATGAATACTACATTACATCACACTTTTTACTTCATACTTGCATTAAGTATACTTCACTTTGTGTATGAATACTACATTACATCATACTTTTTACTTCATACTTGCAGCAAGTACACTTCACTTTGTGTATGAATACTACATTACATCACACTTTTTACTTCATACTTGCAGCAAGTACACTTCACTTTGTGTATGAATACTACATTACATCATACTTTTTACTTCATACTTCAAGTACACTTCACTTTGTGCATGAATACTACATTACACCATACTCTATACTTCGTATTTCAAGTACACTTCACTTTGTGTATGAATACATCATCATTTTTACTTCATACTTCAAGTACACTTCACTTTGTGTATGAATACTACATTACATCACACTTTTTACTTCATACTTCCACCAAGTACACTTCACTTTGTGTATGAATACTACATTACATCATCATCATACTTTTTACTTCATACTTCTAGTACACTTCACTTTGTGTTTGAATACTATATTACATCATACTTTTTACTTCATACTTCCACCAAGTACAATTTACTTTGTGTATGTATACTACATTACACTATACTCTATACTTCATATTTCAAGTACACTTCACTTTGTGTATGAATGCTACATTACACCATACTCTATACTTCATATTTCAAGTACACTTCACTTTGTGTATGAATACATCATAATTTTTACTTCATACTTCAAGTACACTTCACTTTGTGTATGAATACTACATTACTTCATACTTTTTACTTCACACTTCCACCAAGTACACTTCACTTTGTGCTTGAATACTACATTACATCATACCTTTTACTTCATACTTGCACCAAGTACACTTCACTTTGTGCATGAATACTACATTACATCACACTTTTTACTTCATACTTGCACCAAGTACACTTCACTTTGTGTATGAATACTACATTACATCATACTTTTTACTTCATACTTCAAGTACACTTCACTTTGTGTATGAATACTACATTACATCATACTTTTTACTTCATATTTCAAGTACACTTCACTTTGTGCATGAATACTACATTACATCATACTTTTTACTTCATACTTCCACCAAGAAGTACACTTTGGTTGATTGTGAGAAAGATGCATGCACCGTAGTTGATAGTCAAAGACATTGGTGCACGAGTGCCGCTGACACGGGGGGCTGCGGTTGATTGTGAGAAAGATGCATGCACCGTAGTTGACAGTCAAAGAGCATGGTGCACGAGTGCCGCTGACACAGGGTGCTGCGGTTGATTGTGAGAAAGATGCATGCACCGTAGTTGAGTCAAATAGCATGGTGCACGAGTGCCGCTGACACAGGGTGCTGCGGTTGATTGTGAGAAAGATGCATGCACCGTAGTTGAGTCAAATAGCATGGTGCACGAGTGCCGCTGACACAGGGGGCTGCGGTTGATTGTGAGAAAGATAAATGTATCGTAGTTGACAGTCAAAGAGCATGGTGCACGAGTGCCGCCGACACGGGGGGCTGAGGTTGATTGTGAGAAAGATGTAAGTACCGTAGTTGATAGTCAAAGAGCATGGTGCACGAGTGCCGCCGACACGGGGGTGCTGCGGTTGATTGTGAGAAAAACGAAGGTAGCATGAAAATAAAGTTGAAGTGCGTAGTAAGCAAAGCAGCGAGGGGGCGGGGCTTGTGAGATATTTACTTGGTGCGGCCATCACTTCCTGCTGCTGCAACTCTGCAAACACGGTGGCATACACGGGACAAGATGGCGGTGAAACGCTCTGACAAAGCAGCAGATGGAAGACAAACAGAAGAGGCCACCAGCACGAGTGTTACCTGGGAATGGCAGGTACACGAGTGCCGTTCTCGTCGATAAAGTGACCGCCGGCGTTCAACACCCAGCGATGGTGGAGGGACAAGAGGGCGTGTCTGGCCGTTGTGGGCGTGTCTTTCCCGTCTTGGCGGTCGGCATTCTTCAGTGGGGAGAACTCGTCCTCCCTCAGCACCTCGTACACCACAAACGTCCTGACACACGTACACATTAGTTACTACTAGCAGTTACATTAAGTACTAGTAATAGTAGTAGTTAGTTACATTAAGTACTAGTAATAGTAGTTGTTTTAGGTACTAATAATAGTAGCAGGTAGTAGTTCTCAGTACCTCGTACACCACAAACGTCCTGACACACGTACACATTAGTTACTACGAGCAGTTACATTAAGTACTAGTAATAGTAGTAGTTAGTTACATTAAGTACTAGTAATAGTAGTTGTTTTAGGTACTAATAATAGTAGCAGGTAGTAGTTCTCAGTACCTCGTACACCACAAACGTCCTGACACACGTACACATTAGTTACTACGAGCAGTTACATTAAGTACTAGTAATAGTAGTAGTTAGTTACATTAAGTACTAGTAATAGTAGTTGTTTTAGGTACTAATAATAGTAGCAGGTAGTAGTTCTCAGTACCTCGTACACCACAAATGTCCTGACACACGTACACATTAGTTACTACTAGCAGTTACATTAAGTACTAGTAATAGTAGTAGTTAGTTACATTAAATACTAGTAATAGTAGTTGTTGTAGGTACTAATAATAGTAGCAGGTAGTAGTTCTCAGTACCTCGTACACCACAAACCTCCTGACACGCGTACACATTAGTTACTACTAGCAGTTACATTAAGTATTAGTAATAGTAGTAGTTAGTTACATTAAATACTAGTAATAGTAGTTGTTTTAGGTACTAGTAATAGTAGTAGGTAGTAGTTCTCAGTACCTCGTACACCACAAACGTCCTGACACACGTACACATTAGTTACTACTAGCAGTTACATTAAGTACTAGTAATAGTAGTAGTTAGTTGCTTTAAGTACTAGTAATAGTAGTTGTTTTAGGGAGTAATAATAGCAGTAAGTAGTAGTTCTCAGTACCTTGTACACCACAAACGTCCTGACACACGTACACATTAGTTACTACTAGCAGTTACATTAAGTATTAGTAATAATAGTAGTTAGTTACATTAAATACTAGTAATAGTAGTTGTTTTAGGTACTAGTAATAGCAGGAGGTAGTAGTTATCAGTACCTCGTACACCACAAACGTCCTGACACACGTACACATTAGTTACTACTAGCAGTTACATTAAGTACTAGTAATAGTAGTAGTTAGTTGCATTAAGTACTAGTAATAGTCGTTGTTTTAGGTACTAATAATAGTAGCATGTAGTAGTTCTCAGCACCTCGTACACCACAAACGTCCTGACACACGTACACATTAGTTACTACTAGCAGTTACATTAAGTACTAGTAATAGTAGTAGTTAGTTACATTAAATACTAGTAATAGTAGTTGTTTTAGGTACTAGTAATAGTAGTAGGTAGTAGTTCTCAGTACCTCGTACACCACAAACGTCCTGACACACGTACACATTAGGTACTACTAGCAGTTACATTAAGTACTAGTAATAGTAGTAGTTAGTTACATTAAGTACTAGTAATAGTAGTTGTTTTAGGTACTATTAATAGTAGCAGGTAGTAGTTCTCAGCACCTCGTACACCACAAACGTCCTGACACACGTACACATTAGTTACTAGTAGTAGTTAGTTACATTAAGTACTAGTAATAGTAGTAGTAGTTAGTTACATTAAATACTAGTAATAGTAGTTGTTTTAGGGAGTAATAATAGCAGCGGGTAGTAGTTCTCAGCACCTCGTACACCACAAACGTCCTGACACACGTACACATTAGTTACTACTAGCAGTTACATTAAGTATTAGTAATAGTAGTAGTTAGTTACATTAAATACTAGTGATAGTAGTTGTTTTAGGTACTAGTAATAGTAGTAGGTAGTAGTTCTCAGTACCTTGTACACCACAAACGTGCTGACACACGTACACATTAGGTACCAGTAGTAGTTAGTTACATTAAATACTAGTAATAGTAGTTGTTTTAGGTACTAATAATAGTAGTAGGTAGTAATTCTCAGCACCTCGTACACCACAAACGTCCTGATACACGTACACATTAGTTACTAGTAGCAGTTAGTTACATTAAGTACTAGTGATAGTAGTTGTTTTAGGTACTAGTAATAGTAGTAGGTAGTAGTTCTCAGTACCTTGTACACCACAAAAGTGCTGACACACGCACACATTATGTACTAATAGTAGTTAGTTACATTAAATACTAGTAATAGTAGTTGTTTTAGGTACTAATAATAGTAGCAGGTAGTAGTTCTCAGCACCTCGTACACCACAAACGTCCTGACACACGTACACATTAGTTACTACTAGCAGTTACATTAAGTACTAGTAATAGGAGTAGTTAGTTACATTAAATACTAGTAATAGTAGTTGTTTTAGGTACTAGTAATAGTAGTAGGTAGTAGTTCTCAGTACCTCATACACCCCAAACTCTCTGACACATGTACACGAGTTACTAGTAGTAGTTATTTACAATAAGTACTAGTACTAGTAGTTATTTTAAGTACTAGTAATAGTAGTAGGTAGTAGTTGTGGGATGATATATCATCCCTACAAGCAGGTGTATATATATATATATATATATATATATATATATATATATATATATATATATATATATATATATATATATATATATATATATATATATATATATATTTATATATATACACACACACACATATATAGTAACTTAGTCATAATAGTTAATAGTACATAGTAATAAGTTAAGTGTTGGTAATAGTTAATAGTAAGGTTTAGTAGTAAGTTAGTAGTGAGTTAGTAGTATGGTTAATAGTACATTAGCAATAGTTAATCGTAGTAAGTTAGTTGTTATAGTGTATATAAAGTACTAGTAAGTTAGTAGTAAGTTAATAGTAATAGTTAGTAGTAAGTTAGTAGTATATTTAATAATACATTAGCAATAGTTAATTGTAGTAAGTTAATAGTAAGTATTAGTAAGTTGGTAGTAAGGTAATCGTAAGTTAGTAGTATATTTAATAGTACATTAGCAATAGTTAATCGTAGTAAGTTAGTTATAATAGTTAATAGTAAGTAGTAATAAGTTGGTAGTAAGGTAATAGTACGTTAGCAGTAGTTAATAGGACATTAGCAATAGTTAGTTATAGTAAGTTAGTTATAATAGTTAATAAGTAATAATAATTTAGTAGTAATAGTAGTAAGTTAGTAGTATAGTGAATAGTACATTAGCAATTGTCGTAAGTTAGTAACAGTAAGTTAGTAGTAAGTTAATAGTAATAGTACATAGTAAGTAGTAGTAGGTTAGTAGTAAGTTAGTAATAATAGGTAGTAGAAAACGTTGCTTACTTACTTGGCAAACTGGAAAATGTCAAAGACAAACTTTTCCATTTTGATTCCGTTTGGTTTGTCAGGCGTGACAAGTTGACCTTTGTCGTCCACAAAAGGAATCTTCTTGTGGGCCACATGGTGCTGAAGACTTGGTTCATACTTCCTGTACGGACATATGACACTTGTGAAAACACACCCACATAAACACTTCTTCTTCTTCTTCTTCTTCTTGGTGAGAACATATTGACAATATTTGTCTGCATCCTGGACTATGCATCGAGACGGCCGCTGAGTCATGTTTGATGCTACAAGATGGCCGCTGAGTCATGTTTGATGCTACAAGACGGCCGCTGAGTCATGTTTGATGCTACAAGACGTCCGCTGAGTCATGTTTGATGCTACAAGATGGCCGCTGAGTCATGTTTGATGCTACAAGATGGTTGCTGAGTCATATTTTAAGCTACAAGATGGCCGCTGAGTCATATTTTAAGCTACTAGATGGCCGCTGAGTCATGTTTGATGCTACAAGATGGCCGCTGAGTCATGTTTGATGCTACAAGATGGCCGCTGAGTCATGTTTGATGCTACAAGACGTCCGCTGAGTCATGTTTGATGCTAGAAGATGGCCGCTGAGTCATATTTTAAGCTACAAGATGGCCGCTGAGTCATGTTTGATGCTAGAAGATGGCCGCTGAGTCATATTTTAAGCTACAAGATGGCCGCTGAGTCATATTTTAAGCTACAAGATGGCCGCTGAGTCATGTTTGATGCTACAAGATGGCCGCTGAGTCATGTTTGATGCTACAAGATGGCCGCTGAGTCATGTTTGATGCTACAAGACGGCCGCTGAGTCATGTTTGATGCTACAAGATGGCCGCTGAGTCATGTTTGAGTGAAAAATGGGAGTAATATTGTTAGAAATCATGTTGATGTCATGTTGACAGTGGAGTACAATCCAAAGTGATCGATACTTACTAGAACTTTCCTGCGAGCTTAAAGTCATGATAGCAGAGAAGGTTGCGAGAGAAACTTACTCCACAACATCTTTGAGAAAGGAGAAGGTGAAAAAGTGGTTGGCTATATTCCCGGCGTTGAACATCAGGCGTCCATCAGCGCTTCTCTTCTGGGCCGTTTCCATGGTGATCTCGCTGTACTCCACCACCTGGTACTTGCCGTCCACCTTGCAAACCACGCCCACCGCCTCTGTCGGGTTGCTCTTCTCCACCACCTGCAGCAGAAATGATCATCTTCCACGTTTCTACACGTCCTCAAAGGCAACACAAACATTTCAAAATCTACTAAATCAATTTGGAAACCTGCTGAAACTTGTTTGGCAAAGAAGAAATGCTCACTAACACAGATTTAGACACATTTGTCAACAATATTTGGTCTTTTGTGTATATACCGTATTTTTCGGACTATAAGTCGCAGTTTTTTTCATAGTTTGGCCGGGCTCCAGTGCGACTTATATATGTTTTTTTCCTTCTTTATTATGTATATTTGGCAGGTGCGACTTATACTCGGGTGCGACTTATACTCCGAAAAATACGGTAGTCAAAGTTTGACTTCAACTCATGAACAATGGCAGCAACAACTAAAGTGTTGTGTTGATATTGTTGTTTAGTATATGTAAATATACTGAGGTGGTCCCCATACCAATATGTTGGTAGCGGTGCCAAAATGTATTTCGATACTTTTCAAAATAAAGGTGAGCCCAAACAAAACATCATTATTGGCTTTATTTGAACATAAACTGTTCTGATACATGAAACATAAGTTGGTTATTGCAAGTAAAGAAGAATGTTGTCATGAAATAAGATGTTGAACATACTAAACAACTTGTCTTTTAGTAGGAAGTAAATAAACAACTTGTCTTTTAGTAGTAAGTAAACAAACAACTTTATTTTAGTAGGAAGTAAACAAACAACTTTATTTTAGTAGGAAGTAAACAAACAACTTGTCTTTTAGTAGGAAGTAAACAAACAACTTGTCTTTTAGTAGTAAGTAAACAAACAACTTTATTTTAGTAGGAAGTAAACAAACAACTTGTCTTTTAGTAGGAAGTAAACAAACAACTTGTCTTTTAGTAGTAAGTAAACAAACAACTTTATTTTAGTAGTAAGTAAACAAACAACTTTATTTTAGTAGGAAGTAAACAACCAACTTGTCTTTTAGTAGGAAGTAAACAAACAACTTGTCTTTTAGTAGGAAGTAAACAAACAACTTGTCTTTTAGTAGGAAGTAAACAAACAACTTTATTTTAGTAGGAAGTAAACAAACAACTTGTCTTTTAGTAGGAAGTAAACAAACAACTTGTCTTTTAGTAGGAAGTAAACAAACAACTTGTCTTTTAGTAGGAAGTAAACAAACAACTACACAAGTAGTGTGGTGTAAAAGTAATGTAGTATAAAAGTAATGCATAATACAATTAGTGTATATAAAAGTAATGTAGTATAAAAGTAGTGTAGTATAATAGTATTGTAGTATAAAAGTAGTGTAGTATAAAAGTAATGTAGTATAAAAGTAGTGTATATAAACGTAATGTAGCATAAAAGTAGTGTGGTATAAAAGTAGTGTGGTATAAAAGTAGTGTAGTATAAAAGTAATGTAGTGTAAAAGTAATCTGGTACAAAAGTAGTGTAGTATAAAAGTAATGTATAATAAAATTAGTGTAGTATAAAAGTAATGTAGTATAAAAGTAGTGTAGTATAAAAGTAATGTAGTATACACACAGTGTATTATAAAAGTAGTGTAGTATAAAAGTAATGTATAATAAAAGTAATACAGTATAAAAGTGATGTATAATAAAAGTAGTGTAGTATAAAAGTAGTGTATAATAAAAGTAGTGTAGTATAAAAGTAATTTATAATAAAAGTAGTGTAGTATAAAAGTAATGTATAATAAAAGTATTGTATAATAAAAATAGTGTATAATAAAAGTAGTGTAGTATAAAAGTAATGCAGTATAAAAGTAGTGTAGTATAAAAGTAATGTATAATAAAAGTAGTGAAGTATTAAAGTAATGTATAATAAAAGTAGTGTAGTGTAAAAGTAATGTATAATAAAAGTAGTGTAGTATAAAAGTAATGTATAATAAAAGTAGTGTAGTATAAAAGTAATGTATAATAAAAGTAGCGTAGTATAAAAGTAATGTATAATAAAAGTAGTGTAGTGTAAAAGTAATGTATAGTAAAAGTAGTGTAGTATAAAAGTAATGTATAATAAAAGTAGTGTAGTATAAAAGTAATGTATAATAAAAGTAGTGTAGTATAAAAGTAATGTATAATAAAAGTAATGTATAATAAAAGTAGTGTATAATAAAAGTAGTGTAGTATAAAAGTAATGCAGTATAAAAGTAGTGTAGTACAAAAGTAGTGTAGTATAAAAGTAATGTATAATAAAAGTAGTGTAGTGTAAAAGTAATGTATAATAAAAGTAGTGTAGTATAAAAGTAATGTATAATAAAAGTAATGTAGTTTAAAAGTAATGCATAATAAAAGTAGTGGATAACAAAAGTAGTGTAGTATAAAAGTAATGTAGTATAAAAGTAGTGTATAATAAAAGTAATGTAAAATAAAAGTAGTGAAGTATTAAAGTAATGTATAATAAAAGTAGTGTAGTGTAAAAGTAATGTATAATAAAAGTAGTGTAGTATAAAAGTAATGTACCGGTATATAAAAGTAATGTATAATAAAAGTAGTGAAGTATTAAAGTAATGTATAATAAAGGTAGTGTAGTGTAAAAGTAATGTATAATAAAAGTAGTGTAGTGTAAAAGTAATGTATAATAAAAGTAGTGTAGTATAAAAGTAATGTATAATAAAAGTAGTGTAGTATAAAAGTAATGTATAATAAAAGTAGTGTAGTATAAAAGTAATGCAGTATAAAAGTAGTGTAGTATAAAAGTAATGTATAATAAAAGTAGTGTAGTGTAAAAGTAATGTATAATAAAAGTAGTGTAGTATAAAAGTAATGTATAATAAAAGTAGTGTATAACAAAAGTAGTGTAGTGTAAAAGTAATGCAGTATAAAAGTAGTGTAGTATAAAAGTAGTGTAGTATAAAAGTAATGTATAATAAAAGTAGTGTAGTATAAAAGTAATGTATAATAAAAGTAGTGTAGTATAAAAGTAATGTATAATAAAACTATTGTATAATAAAAATAGTGTATAATAAAAGTAGTGTAGTATAAAAGTAATGCAGTATAAAAGTAGTGTAGTATAAAAGTAATGTATAATAAAAGTAGAAGTATTAAAGTAATGTATAATAAAAGTAGTGTAGTGTAAAAGTAATGTATAATAAAAGTAGTGTAGTATAAAAGTAATGTATAATAAAAGTAGTGTAGTATAAAAGTAATGTATAATAAAAGTAGTGTAGTATAAAAGTAATGTATAATAAAAGTAGTGTAGTATAAAAGTAATGTATAATAAAAGTAGTGTAGTATAAAAGTAATGTATAATAAAAGTAATGTATAATAAAAGTAGTGTATAATAAAAGTAGTGTAGTATAAAAGTAATGCAGTATAAAAGTAGTGTAGTATAAAAGTAGTGTAGTATAAAAGTAATGTATAATAAAAGTAGTGTAGTGTAAAAGTAATGTATAATAAATGTAGTGTAGTATAAAAGTAATGTATAATAAAAGTAATGTAGTTTAAAAGTAATGCATAATAAAAGTAGTGGATAACAAAAGTAGTGTAGTATAAAAGTAATGTAGTATAAAGGTAGTGTATAATAAAAGTAATGTAAAATAAAAGTAGTGAAGTATTAAAGTAATGTATAATAAAAGTAGTGTAGTATAAAATTAATGTACCGGTATATAAAAGTAATGTATAATAAAAGTAGTGAAGTATTAAAGTAATGTATAATAAAAGTAGTGTAGTGTAAAAGTAATGTATAATAAAAGTAGTGTAGTATAAAAGTAATGTATAATAAAAGTAGTGTAGTATAAAAGTAATGTATAATAAAAGTAATGTATAATAAAAGTAGTGAATAATAAAAGTAGTGTAGTATAAAAGTAATGCAGTATAAAAGTAGTGTAGTATAAAAGTAATGTATAATAAAAGTAGTGTAGTGTAAAAGTAATGTATAATAAAAGTAGTGTAGTATAAAAGTAATGTATAATAAAAGTAGTGTATAACAAAAGTAGTGTAGTATAAAAGTAATGCAGTATAAAAGTAGTGTAGTATAAAAGTAGTGTAGTATAAAAGTAATGTATAATAAAAGTAGTGTAGTGTAAAAGTAATGTATAATAAAAGTAGTGTAGTATAAAAGTAATGTATAATAAAAGTAGTGTAGTATAAAAGTAATGTAGTATAAAAGTAGTGTAGTATAAAAGTAATGTATAATAAAAGTAGTGTAGTATAAAAGTAATGTATAATAAAAGTAATGTAGTTTAAAAGTAATGCATAATAAAAGTAGTGGATAACAAAAGTAGTGTAGTATAAAAGTAATGTAGTATAAAAGTAGTGTATAATAAAAGTAATGTAAAATAAAAGTAGTGAAGTATTAAAGTAATGTATAATAAAAGTAGTGTAGTGTAAAAGTAATGTATAATAAAAGTAGTGTAGTATAAAAGTAATGTATATAAAAGTAATGTATAATAAAAGTAGTGTATAATAAAAGTAGTGTACCGGTAGTATAAAAGTAATGCAGTATAAAAGTAGTGTAATATAAAAGTAATGTATAATAAAAGTAGTGTCGTATAAAAGTAATGTATAATAAAAGTAGTGTAGTATAAAAGTAATGTATAATAAAAGTAGTGTAGTATAAAAGTAATGTAGTATAAAAGTAGTGTATAATAAAAGTAGTGTAGTATAAAAGTACGGTAATGTATAATAAACGTAGTGTATAATAAAAGTAGTGTAGTATAAAAGTAATGTAGTATAAAAGTAGTGTCGTATAAAAGTAATGTATAATAAACGTAGTGTATAATAAAAGTAGTGTAGTATAAAAGTAATGTAGTATAAAAGTAATGTAAAAGTTGACCTTAGCGCCGCAGTCAGCATCTTTCTGCACACAGAAGCCCACAAATGCTGGGTCAGCAACTTTGACCAGGATGTTGTCCACACAGTACACGTGGATGTACTCCACCCCCATCTGCTGCATGTGCTCCAACACGCCCTGGTTCTTCAAGGCTCGGTACAGACCTCCATTGCCGTCTGGAACACACATCAGGCTGTCCTGAAGACCACATCTAAGACTGGACAGAGGAGAACCAGGACCTTACCGGGAGCCATGGACACCTTGCTTCTGTTCTCCAGGATCATCTTGCCCTGGTAGTCCATGGCGGGCAGCATGCCCTGCTGGAAGAAGATCACGTCCTTCTTGTCCAGGCCAAAGTACTTATGGCGGGAGAAGAACTCCTCCGTGGATTCCATGGTCCTGCCGCTGGTCATGATGTACCTGAAGGAAACACGCAAGGAATCACTATGTACATGAAGGCAACACGCAAGGAATGTCTATGTACCTGAAAGCAACACGCAGGGAATCACTATGTACCTGAAGGTTACACACAAAGAATCACTATGTACCTGAAGGCAACACACAAGGAATCACTATGTACCTGAAGGCAACACGCAGGGAATTACTATGCACCTGAAGGCAACATGCAAAGAATCACTATGTACCTGAATGAGACACGCAGGGAATCACTATGTACCTGAAGGTTACACGCAAATAATCACTATGTGCCTGAAGGAGACACACAAAGAATCACTAGGTACCTGAAGGCAACACACAAGTAATCAGTATGTACCTGAAGGCAACACGCAAATAATCACTATGTACCTGAAGGCAAAACGCAAATAATCACTATGTACCTGAAGGCAACACGCAAATAATCACTATGTACCTGAAGGCAACACGCAAAGCATCACTATGTACCTGAATGAGACACGCAGGGAATCACTATGTACCTGAAGGCAACACGCAAATAATTGTTATGTACCTGAAGGAGACATGCAGGGAATCACTATGTACCTGAATGAGACACGCAGGGAATCACTATGTACCTGAAGGCAACACGCAAATAATTGTTATGTACCTGAAGGAGACATGCAGGGAATCACTATGCACCTGAAGGTTACACGCAAATAATCACTATGTACCTGAAGGAGACACACAAAGAATCACTATGTACCTGAAGGCAACACACAAGTAATCAGTATGTACCTGAAGGCAACACGCAAAGAATCACTATGTACCTGAAGGCAACACGCAAATAATCACTATGTACCTGAAGGCAACACACAAATAATCACTATGTACCTGAAGGCAACACGCAAAGAATCACTATGTACCTGAAGGCAACACGCAAATAATCACTATGTACCTGAAGGTTATACACAAATAATCACTATGTACCTGAAGGAGACACACAAAAAATCACTATGTACCTGAAGGCAACACACAAGTAATCACTATATACCTGAAGGCAACACGCAAAGAATCACTATGTACCTGAAGGCAACACGCAAATAATCACTATGTACCTGAGGGCAACACGCAGGGAATTACTATGCACCTGAAGGCAACACGCAAATAATCACTATGTACCTCAATGAGACACGCAGGGAATCACTATGTACATGAAGGCAACACGCAAAGAATCACTATGCACCTGAAGGCAACACACACAAAGAATCACTATGTACCTGAAGGAGACACACAGGGAATCACTATGTACCTGAAGGCAACACGCAAAGAATCACTATGTACCTGAAGGCAACACGCAAATAATCACTATGTACCTGAAGGCAACACGCAAATAATCACTATGTACCTGAAGGCAACACGCAAATAATCACTATGTATCTGAAGGAGACACGTAAAGAATCACTATGTACCTGAAGGCAACACACAAGTAATCACTATGTACCTGAAGGAAACACGCAAAGAATCACTTTGCACCTGAAGGCAACACACACAAAGAATCACTATGTACCTGAAGGAGACACACAGGGAATCACTATGTACCTGAAGGCAACACGCAAAGAATCACTATGTACCTGAAAGCAACAAGTAGAGAATCACTATGTACCTGAAGGCAATGCGCAAAGAATCTCTATGCACCTGAAGGCAACACACACAAATAATCACTATTTACCTGAAGGCAACGCGCAAGGTATCACTATGTACCTGTAGGCAACACGCAAAGAATCACTATGTACCTGAAGGCAACACGCAAGGTATCACTATGGACCTGTAGGCAACACGCAAAGACTCACTATGTACCTGAAGGCAACATTATAAAAAAGGTTGATACGGATATATGTCAACATGCCAAATATGGGCGTGGATAATGGGCCTGGCTAATAAGCGGTCGAGCACTAACCAAAATATGTACCTGAAGGCAACACACAAGGAATCACCAAGTACCTGAAGGCAACATGATGAAAAAAGGTTGATACAGATTTACCTCAACATGCCGATCGAGCACTAACCAAAATATGTACCTGAAGGCAACACGCAAGGAATCACTATGTACCCGAAGGCAACACGATAAAAAGGTTGATAGGGATGTACGTCATCATGCCAAATATGGGTGTGGATAATGGGCCTGGCTAATAACTGGTCGATCTCTAACCAAAATATGTACCTGAAGGCAACACAATAAAAAAGGTTGATAGGGATATACTGTATGTCAACTTGCCAAATATGGGCGTGGAATAATGGGCCTGTCTAATAACTGGTCGATCTCTAACCAAAATAAACATTAAATATTGAATGTTTGCCTTCCAAGCTACGAGTGAAAGTGTTTCTTTGTCACGTGTTTGCATGGTGTCCTCGAACGCACCACGGGAAGGTTGCCAGATAGTCCACCATGTGGCACGGTTGTAGATCTCACCATGGAATGGAACACTTGTTGAGATGTTTCTCCTCAGCCAGCTGCTGCAGCTTGATGATACGCTCCGCCTGGATCTGAAAAAGTGTTTTATGTGACGGCAGCCCCACGTCAAACATTCCTTTGGGGTACGACACGCCCAGACGGCTTCCTTGACCTCCTGCCAGCAACACCACTGCCACTTTGCCCTCCGAGATGCACCGCATACCTGAGAAGAACACAATATCAGATATATTATCATCCTCATATGTATCAGATTTATTATTATCCTCCTATGTATCATATTTATTATCATCGTCATATGAATCAGATTTATTATCATCGTCATATGTATCAGATTTATTATCATCATCATATGTATCAGATTTATTATCATCCTCTTATGTGTCATATTTATTATCATTGTCATATGTATCAGATTTATTATCATTATCATTATATGTATCATATTATTATCGTCATATGTATCAGATGTATTATCATTGTCATATGTACCATATTTATTATCATCGTCATATGTATCAGATGTATTATTATCATCATATGTACCATATTTATTATCATCGTCATATGTATCAGATGTATTATTATCATCATATGTATCATATTTATTATCATCGTCATATGTATCATATTAATTATCATCATCATATGTATCATATTAATTGCCATCATTATATGTATAATATTTATTAACTTACTTAATAAAGTTTTACAATATAACTAAAACAATTCATACTTACTAAGGTTTCACAATACAACAAACAATTCTTACTAAAGTTTTACAATACAACTAAAACAATTCTTACTTACTAAAACTTCCCAATATAACTAAAACAATTCTTACTTACTAAAGTTTTACAATACAACTAAAACAATTTCTACTTACTAAAGTTTTACAATACAATTAAAACAATTCTTACTTACTAAAGTTTTACAATATAACTAAAACAATTATTAGTTACTAAAGTTTTACAATACAACTAAAACAATTCTTACTTACTAAAGTTTTACAATATAACTAAAACAATTCTTACTTACTAAAGTTTTACAATATAACTAAAACAATTCTTACTTACTAAAGTTTTACAATACAACTAAAACAATTCTTCATTACTAAAGTTTTACAATATAACTAAAACAATTCTTACTTACTAAAGTTTTACAATACAACTAAAACAATTCTTCATTACTAAAGTTTTACAATACAACTAAAACAATTCTTACTTACTAAAGTTTTACAATACAACTAAAACAATTCTTACTTACTAAAACTTCCCAATATAACTAAAACAATTCTTACTTACTAAAGTTTTACAATACAACTAAAACAATTCTTCATTACTAAAGTTTTACAATATAACTAAAACAATTCTTACTTACTAAAGTTTTACAATACAACTAAAACAATTCTTCATTACTAAACTTTTACAATATAACTAAAACAATTCTTACTTACTAAAGTTTTACAATACAACTAAAACAATTCTTCATTACTAAACTTTTACAATATAACTAAAACAATTATTGCTTACTAAAGTTTTACAATACAACTAAAACAATTCTTCATTACTAAAGTTTTACAATACAACTAAAACAATTCTTACTTACTAAAGTTTTACAATATAACTAAAACAATTCTTACTTACTAAAGTTTTACAATATAACTAAAACAATTGTTAGTTACTAAAGTTTTACAATATAACTAAAACAATTCTTACTAAAGTTTTACAATATAACTAAAACAATTCTTACTTACTAAAGTTTTACAATACAACTAAAACAATTCTTACTTACTGAAGTTTTACAATATAACTAAAACAATTATTAGTTACTAAAGTTTTACAATAAAACTAAAACAATTCTTACTTAATAAAGTTTTACAATATAACTAAAACAATGCTTACTTACTAAAGTTTTACAATATAACTAAAACAATTCTTACTTACTAAAGTTTTACAATACAACTAAAACAATTCTTACTTACTAAAGTTTTACAATACAACTAAAACAATTCTTCATTACTAAAGTTTTACAATACAACTAAAACAATTCTTACTTACTAAAGTTTTACAATATAACTAAAACAATTCTTACTTAGTAAAGTTTTACAATATAACTAAAACAATTCTTACTTACTAAAACTTCCCAATATAACTAAAATAATTCTTACTTACTAAAGTTTTACAATACAACTAAAACAATTCTTCATTACTAAAGTTTTACAATATAACTAAAACAATTCTTACTTACTAAAGTTTTACAATACAACTAAAACAATTCTTCATTACTAAAGTTTTACAATATAACTAAAACAATTCTTACTTACTAAAGTTTTACAATATAACTAAAACAATTCTTACTAAAGTTTTACAATATAACTAAAACAATTATTAGTTACTGAAGTTTTACAATAAAACTAAAACAATTCTTACTTACTAAAGTTTTACAATATAACTAAAACAATGCTTACTTACTATGGTTTTACAAAATAACTAAAACAATTCTTCATTACTAAAGTTTTACAATACAACTAAAACAATTCTTACTAACTAAAGTTTTACAATATAACTAAAACAATTATTAGTTACTAAAGTTTTACAATACAACTAAAACAATTCTTACTTACTAAAGTTTTACAATATAACTAAAACAACTATTAGTTACTAAAGTTTTACAATACGACTAAAACAATTCTTACTTACTAAAGTTTTACAATATAACTAAAACAATTATTAGTTACTAAAGTTTTACAATAAAACTAAAACAATTCTTACTTAATAAAGTTTTACAATATAACTAAAACAATGCTTACTTAATAAAGTTTTACAATATAACTAAAACAATGCTTACTTACTAAAGTTTTACAATACAACTAAAACAATTCTTCATTACTAAAGTTTTACAATATAACTAAAACAATTCTTACTTACTAAAGTTTTACAATACAACTAAAACAATTCTTACTTACTAAAACTTCCCAATATAACTAAAACAATTCTTACTTACTAAAGTTTTACAATACAACTAAAACAATTATTAGTTACTAAAGTTTTACAATATAACTAAAACAATTCTTACTTACTAAAGTTTTACAATACAACTAAAACAATTCTTCATTACTAAACTTTTACAATATAACTAAAACAATTCTTACTTACTAAAGTTTTACAATACAACTAAAACAATTCTTCATTACTAAACTTTTACAATATAACTAAAACAATTATTGCTTACTAAAGTTTTACAATACAACTAAAACAATTCTTCATTACTAAAGTTTTACAATACAACTAAAACAATTCTTACTTACTAAAGTTTTACAATATAACTAAAACAATTCTTACTTACTAAAGTTTTACAATATAACTAAAACAATTGTTAGTTACTAAAGTTTTACAATATAACTAAAACAATTCTTACTAAAGTTTTACAATATAACTAAAACAATTCTTACTTACTAAAGTTTTACAATACAACTAAAACAATTCTTACTTACTGAAGTTTTACAATATAACTAAAACAATTATTAGTTACTAAAGTTTTACAATAAAACTAAAACAATTCTTACTTAATAAAGTTTTACAATATAACTAAAACAATGCTTACTTACTAAAGTTTTACAATATAACTAAAACAATTCTTACTTACTAAAGTTTTACAATACAACTAAACAATTCTTCATTACTAAAGTTTTACAATATAACTAAAACAATTATTACTTACTAAAGTTTTACAATACAACTAAAACAATTCTTCATTACTAAAGTTTTACAATACAACTAAAACAATTCTTACTTACTAAAGTTTTACAATATAACTAAAACAATTCTTACTTACTAAAGTTTTACAATATAACTAAAACAATTCTTACTTACTAAAACTTCCCAATATAACTAAAATAATTCTTACTTACTAAAGTTTTACAATACAACTAAAACAATTCTTCATTACTAAAGTTTTACAATATAACTAAAACAATTCTTACTTACTAAAGTTTTACAATACAACTAAAACAATTCTTCATTACTAAAGTTTTACAATATAACTAAAACAATTCTTACTTACTAAAGTTTTACAATACAACTAAAACAATTCTTCATTACTAAAGTTTTACAATATAACTAAAACAATTCTTACTTACTAAAGTTTTACAATATAACTAAAACAATTATTAGTTACTAAAGTTTTACAATAAAACTAAAACAATTCTTACTTAATAAAGTTTTACAATATAACTAAAACAATGCTTACTTACTAAAGTTTTACAATATAACTAAAACAATTCTTACTTACTAAAGTTTTACAATATAACTAAAACAATTCTTACTTAGTAAAGTTTTACAATATAACTAAAACAATTCTTACTTACTAAAACTTCCCAATATAACTAAAATAATTCTTACTTACTAAAGTTTTACAATACAACTAAAACAATTCTTCATTACTAAAGTTTTACAATATAACTAAAACAATTCTTACTTACTAAAGTTTTACAATACAACTAAAACAATTCTTCATTACTAAAGTTTTACAATATAACTAAAACAATTCTTACTTACTAAAGTTTTACAATATAACTAAAACAATTCTTACTAAAGTTTTACAATATAACTAAAACAATTATTAGTTACTGAAGTTTTACAATAAAACTAAAACAATTCTTACTTACTAAAGTTTTACAATATAACTAAAACAATGCTTACTTACTATGGTTTTACAAAATAACTAAAACAATTCTTCATTACTAAAGTTTTACAATACAACTAAAACAATTCTTACTAACTAAAGTTTTACAATATAACTAAAACAATTATTAGTTACTAAAGTTTTACAATACAACTAAAACAATTCTTACTTACTAAAGTTTTACAATATAACTAAAACAACTATTAGTTACTAAAGTTTTACAATACGACTAAAACAATTCTTACTTACTAAAGTTTTACAATATAACTAAAACAATTATTAGTTACTAAAGTTTTACAATAAAACTAAAACAATTCTTACTTAATAAAGTTTTACAATATAACTAAAACAATGCTTACTTAATAAAGTTTTACAATATAACTAAAACAATGCTTACTTACTAAAGTTTTACAATACAACTAAAACAATTCATTACTAAAGTTTTACAATATAACTAAAACAATTCTTACTTACTAAAGTTTTACAATATAACTAAAACAATTCTTACTTACTAAAGTTTTACAATATAACTAAAACAATTCTTACTTACTAAAGTTTTACAATACAACTAAAACAATTCTTCATTACTAAAGTTTTACAATATAACTAAAACAATTCTTACTTACTAAAGTTTTACAATACAACTAAAACAATTCTTACTTACTAAAACTTCCCAATATAACTAAAACAATTCTTACTTACTAAAGTTTTACAATAAACTAAAACAATTATTAGTTACTAAAGTTTTACAATATAACTAAAACAATTCTTACTTACTAAAGTTTTACAATACAACTAAAACAATTCTTCATTACTAAACTTTTACAATATAACTAAAACAATTCTTACTTACTAAAGTTTTACAATACAACTAAAACAATTCTTCATTACTAAACTTTTACAATATAACTAAAACAATTATTGCTTACTAAAGTTTTACAATACAACTAAAACAATTCTTCATTACTAAAGTTTTACAATACAACTAAAACAATTCTTACTTACTAAAGTTTTACAATATAACTAAAACAATTCTTACTTACTAAAGTTTTACAATATAACTAAAACAATTGTTAGTTACTAAAGTTTTACAATATAACTAAAACAATTCTTACTAAAGTTTTACAATATAACTAAAACAATTCTTACTTACTAAAGTTTTACAATACAACTAAAACAATTCTTACTTACTGAAGTTTTACAATATAACTAAAACAATTATTAGTTACTAAAGTTTTACAATAAAACTAAAACAATTCTTACTTAATAAAGTTTTACAATATAACTAAAACAATGCTTACTTACTAAAGTTTTACAATATAACTAAAACAATTCTTACTTACTAAAGTTTTACAATACAACTAAACAATTCTTCATTACTAAAGTTTTACAATATAACTAAAACAATTATTACTTACTAAAGTTTTACAATACAACTAAAACAATTCTTCATTACTAAAGTTTTACAATACAACTAAAACAATTCTTACTTACTAAAGTTTTACAATATAACTAAAACAATTCTTACTCACTAAAGTTTTACAATATAACTAAAACAATTCTTACTTACTAAAACTTCCCAATATAACTAAAATAATTCTTACTTACTAAAGTTTTACAATACAACTAAAACAATTCTTCATTACTAAAGTTTTACAATATAACTAAAACAATTCTTACTTACTAAAGTTTTACAATACAACTAAAACAATTCTTCATTACTAAAGTTTTACAATATAACTAAAACAATTCTTACTTACTAAAGTTTTACAATACAACTAAAACAATTCTTCATTACTAAAGTTTTACAATATAACTAAAACAATTCTTACTTACTAAAGTTTTACAATATAACTAAAACAATTATTAGTTACTAAAGTTTTACAATAAAACTAAAACAATTCTTACTTAATAAAGTTTTACAATATAACTAAAACAATGCTTACTTACTAAAGTTTTACAATATAACTAAAACAATTCTTACTTACTAAAGTTTTACAATACAACTAAAACAATTCTTCATTACTAAAGTTTTACAATATAACTTAAAACAATTCTTACTTACTAAAGTTTTACAATATAAATAAAACAATTCTTCATTACTAAAGTTTTACAATACAACTAAAACAATTCTTACTTACTAAAGTTTTACAATACAACTAAAACAATTCTTACTTACTAAAGTTTTACAATATAACTAAAACAATTATTAGTTACTAAAGTTTTACAATAAAACTAAATTCTTACTTACTAATTTTTACAATATAACTAAAACAATGCTTACTTACTAAAGCGTCACATGTGTGATGTCTGTAGGAGTGTTTTCATGCATATTTGTACGTGCTATCTTAATGTATTGACGCTAAAGTCGTTACCATTAGCTAACATGCTAACAGGTTTACGGGTGTCTGTGTAAGCATTATTAACTTACAATTACATTCTTTTTGTATTGTTTCACTTTCACAAATCCCTCAGTAAATTCACCAAAACATCACTGTGGAGTTATTGAGTAAGTTTAGCTGATTGGAGAGTTAGTCAAGAGTGGACCACTTCTCTTATTGAGTCTGTTTAACTGATTGGAGAGTTAGTCAGGAGTGGACCACTCCTCTTATTGAGTCTGTTTAGCTGATTGGAGTTAGTCAGGAGTGGACCACTTCTCTTATTGAGTCTGTTTAACTGATTGGAGAGTTAGTTAGGAGTGGACCACTTCTCTTATTGAGTCTGTTTAACTGATTGGAGAGTTAGTCTGGAGTGGACCACTTCTCTTATTGAGTCTGTTTACCTGATTGGAGAGTTAGTCTGGAGTGGACCACTCCTCTTATTGAGTCTGTTTAACTGATTGGAGAGTTAGTCTGGAGTGGACCACTCCTCTTATTGAGTCTGTTTAACTGATTGGAGAGTTAGTCGGGAGTGAACCACTCCTCTTATTGAGCCTGTTTAACTGATTGAAGAGTTAGTCAGGAGTGGACCACTCCTCTTATTGAGTCTGTTTAACTGATTGAAGAGTTAGTCAGGAGTGGACCACTCCTCTTATTGAGTCTGTTTAACTGATTGGAGAGTTAGTCAGGAGTGGACCACTCCTCTTATTGAGTCTGTTTAACTGATTAGAGAGTTAGTCAGGAGTGGACCACTCCTCTTATTGAGTCTGTTTAACTTATTGAAGTTAGTCAGGAGTGGACCACTCCTCTTATTGAGTCTGTTTAACTGATTGGAGAGTTAGTCGGGAGTGGACCACTCCTCTTATTGAGTCTGTTTAACTGATTGAAGTTAGTCAGGAGTGGACCACTCCTCTTATTGAGTCTGTTTAACTGATTGGAGAGTTAGTCTGGAGTGGACTACTCCTCTTATTGAGTCTGTTTAACTGATTGGAGAGTTAGTCTGGAGTGGACCACTCCTCTTATTGAGTCTGTTTAACTGATTGGAGAGTTAGTCTGGAGTGGACCACTCCTCTTATTGAGTCTGTTTAACTGATTGGAGAGTTAGTCTGGAGTGGACTACTCCTCTTATTGAGTCTGTTTAACTGATTGAAGTTAGTCAGGAGTGGACCACTCCTCTTATTGAGTCTGTTTAACTGATTGGAGAGTTAGTCGGGAGTGGACCACTCCTCTTATTGAGTCTGTTTAACTGATTGAAGTTAGTCAGGAGTGGACCACTCCTCTTATTGAGTCTGTTTAACTGATTGAAGTTAGTCAGGAGTGGACCACTCCTCTTATTGAGTCTGTTTAACTGATTGGAGAGTTAGTCTGGAGTGGACTACTCCTCTTATTGAGTCTGTTTAACTGATTGGAGAGTTAGTCTGGAGTGGACTACTCCTCTTATTGAGTCTGTTTAACTGATTGGAGAGTTAGTCTGGAGTGGACCACTTCTCTTATTGAGTCTGTTTAACTGATTGGAGAGTTAGTCAGGAGTGGACCACTCCTCTTATTGAGTCTGTTTAACTGATTGGAGAGTTAGTTGGGAGTAGACCACTCCTCTTATTGAGTCTGTTTAACTGATTAGAGAGTTAGTCTGTAGTGGACCACTCCTCTTATTGAGTCTGTTTAACTGATTGGAGAGTTAGTCAGGAGTGGACTACTCCTCTTATTGAGTCTGTTTAACTGATTGGAGAGTTAGTCTGGAGTGGACTACTCCTCTTATTGAGTCTGTTTAACTGATTGGAGCGTTAGTTGGGAGTGGACCACTCCTCTTATTGAGTCTGTTTAACTGATTGGAGAGTTAGTCGGGAGTGGACCACTCCTCTTATTGAGTCTGTTTAACTGATTAGAGAGTTAGTCGGGAGTGGACCACTCCTCTTATTGAGTCTGTTTAACTGATTAGAGAGTTAGTCAGGAGTGGACCACTCCTCTTATTGAGTCTGTTTAACTGATTGGAGAGTTAGTTGGGAGTAGACCACTCCTCTTATTGAGTCTGTTTAACTGATTAGAGAGTTAGTCTGGAGTGGACCACTTCTCTTATTGAGTCTGTTTAGCTGATTAGAGAGTTAGTCAGGAGTGGACCACTCCTCTTATTGAGTCTGTTTAGCTGATTAGAGAGTTAGTCAGGAGTGGACCACTCCTCTTATTGAGTCTGTTTAACTGATTGGAGAGTTAGTCGGGAGTGGACCACTCCTCTTATTGAGTCTGTTTAACTGATTGGAGAGTTAGTCGGGAGTGGACCACTCCTCTAATTGAGTCTGTTTAACTGATTGGAGAGTTAGTCGGGAGTGGCCCACTCCTCTTATTGAGTCTGTTTAACTGATTGGAGAGTTAGTCAGGAGTGGACCACTCCTCTTATTGAGTCTGTTTAACTGATTGGAGAGTTAGTTGGGAGTAGACCACTCCTCTTATTGAGTCTGTTTAACTGATTAGAGAGTTAGTCTGGAGTGGACCACTTCTCTTATTGAGTCTGTTTAGCTGATTAGAGAGTTAGTCAGGAGTGGACCACTCCTCTTATTGAGTCTGTTTAACTGATTGGAGAGTTAGTCGGGAGTGGACCACTCCTCTTATTGAGTCTGTTTAACTTATTGGAGAGTTAGTCGGGAGTGGACCACTCCTCTAATTGAGTCTGTTTAACTGATTGGAGAGTTAGTCGGGAGTGGCCCACTCCTCTTATTGAGTCTGTTTAGTTGATTGGAGAGCTAGTCGAGAGTGGACCACTCTTCTTATTGAGTCTGTTTAACTGATTGGAGAGTTAGTTGGGAGTGGACCACTCCTCTTATTGAGTAAGTTTAGCTGATTGGAGAGTTAGTCAAGAGTGGACCACTCCTCTTATTGAGTCTGTTTAACTGATTGGAGTTAGTCAGGAGTGGACCACTCCTCTTATTGAGTCTGTTTAGCTGATTGGAGTTAGTCGGGAGTGGACCACTCCTCTTATTGAGTCTGTTTAACTGATTGGAGAGTTAGTCTGGAGTGGACCACTCCTCTTATTGAGTCTGTTTAGCTGATTGGAGAGTTAGTCGGGAGTGGACCACTCCTCTTATTGAGCCTGTTTAACTGATTGGAGAGTTAGTCGGGAGTGAACGACTTCTCTTATTGAGTCTGTTTAGCTGATTGGAGAGTTAGTCGGGAGTGGACCACTCCTCTTATTGAGTCTGTTTAACTGATTGGAGTTAGTCAGGAGTGGACCACTCCTCTTATTGAGTCTGTTTAGCTGATTGGAGAGTTAGTCGGGAGTGGACCACTCCTCTTATTGAGTCTGTTTAGCTGATTGGAGAGTTAGTCGGGAGTGGACCACTCCTCTTATTGAGTCTGTTTAGCTGATTGGAGAGTTAGTCGGGAGTGGACCACTCCTCTTATTGAGTCTGTTTAACTGATTGGAGAGTTAGTCGGAAGTGAACGACTTCTCTTATTGAGTCTGTTTAGCTGATTGGAGAGTTAGTCGGGAGTGGACCACTCCTCTTATTGAGTCTGTTTAGCTGATTGGAGAGTTAGTCTGGAGTGGACCACTCCTCTTATTGAGTCTGTTTAGCTGATTGGAGAGTTAGTCGGGAGTGGACCACTCCTCTTATTGAGTCTGTTTAACTGATTGGAGAGTTAGTCGGAAGTGAATGACTTCTCTTATTGAGTCTGTTTAGCTGATTGGAGAGTTAGTCGGGAGTGGACCACTTCTCTTATTGAGTCTGTTTAACTGATTGGAGAGTTAGTCGGGAGTGGACCACTCCTCTTATTGAGTCTGTTTAACTGACTGGAGAGTTAGTCGGGAGTGGACCACTCCTCTAATTGAGTCTGTTTAACTGATTGGAGAGTTAGTCGGGAGTGGCCCACTCCTCTTATTGAGTCTGTTTAACTGATTGGAGAGTTAGTCAGGAGTGGACCACTCCTCTTATTGAGTCTGTTTAACTGATTGGAGAGTTAGTTGGGAGTAGACCACTCCTCTTATTGAGTCTGTTTAACTGATTAGAGAGTTAGTCTGGAGTGGACCACTTCTCTTATTGAGTCTGTTTAACTGATTGGAGAGTTAGTCGGGAGTGGACCACTCCTCTTATTGAGTCTGTTTAACTGATTGGAGAGTTAGTCGGGAGTGGACCACTCCTCTTATTGAGTCTGTTTAACTGATTGGAGAGTTAGTCGGGAGTGGACCACTCCTCTTATTGAGTCTGTTTAACTGATTGGAGAGTTAGTTGGGAGTAGACCACTCCTCTTATTGAGTCTGTTTAACTGATTAGAGAGTTAGTCTGGAGTGGACCACTTCTCTTATTGAGTCTGTTTAGCTGATTAGAGAGTTAGTCAGGAGTGGACCACTCCTCTTATTGAGTCTGTTTAACTGATTGGAGAGTTAGTCGGGAGTGGACCACTCCTCTTATTGAGTCTGTTTAACTTATTGGAGAGTTAGTCGGGAGTGGACCACTCCTCTAATTGAGTCTGTTTAACTGATTGGAGAGTTAGTCGGGAGTGGCCCACTCCTCTTATTGAGTCTGTTTAGTTGATTGGAGAGCTAGTCGAGAGTGGACCACTCTTCTTATTGAGTCTGTTTAACTGATTGGAGAGTTAGTTGGGAGTGGACCACTCCTCTTATTGAGTAAGTTTAGCTGATTGGAGAGTTAGTCAAGAGTGGACCACTCCTCTTATTGAGTCTGTTTAACTGATTGGAGTTAGTCAGGAGTGGACCACTCCTCTTATTGAGTCTGTTTAGCTGATTGGAGTTAGTCGGGAGTGGACCACTCCTCTTATTGAGTCTGTTTAACTGATTGGAGAGTTAGTCTGGAGTGGACCACTCCTCTTATTGAGTCTGTTTAGCTGATTGGAGAGTTAGTCGGGAGTGGACCACTCCTCTTATTGAGCCTGTTTAACTGATTGGAGAGTTAGTCGGGAGTGAACGACTTCTCTTATTGAGTCTGTTTAGCTGATTGGAGAGTTAGTCGGGAGTGGACCACTCCTCTTATTGAGTCTGTTTAACTGATTGGAGTTAGTCAGGAGTGGACCACTCCTCTTATTGAGTCTGTTTAGCTGATTGGAGTTAGTCGGGAGTGGACCACTCCTCTTATTGAGTCTGTTTAACTGATTGGAGAGTTAGTCTGGAGTGGACCACTCCTCTTATTGAGTCTGTTTAGCTGATTGGAGAGTTAGTCGGGAGTGGACCACTCCTCTTATTGAGTCTGTTTAACTGATTGGAGAGTTAGTCGGAAGTGAACGACTTCTCTTATTGAGTCTGTTTAGCTGATTGGAGAGTTAGTCGGGAGTGGACCACTCCTCTTATTGAGTCTGTTTAGCTGATTGGAGAGTTAGTCTGGAGTGGACCACTCCTCTTATTGAGTCTGTTTAGCTGATTGGAGAGTTAGTCGGGAGTGGACCACTCCTCTTATTGAGTCTGTTTAACTGATTGGAGAGTTAGTCGGAAGTGAATGACTTCTCTTATTGAGTCTGTTTAGCTGATTGGAGAGTTAGTCGGGAGTGGACCACTTCTCTTATTGAGTCTGTTTAACTGATTGGAGAGTTAGTCGGGAGTGGACCACTCCTCTTATTGAGTCTGTTTAACTGATTGGAGAGTTAGTCTGGAGTGGACCACTCCTCTTATTGAGTCTGTTTAACTGATTGGAGAGTTAGTCAGGAGTGGACCACTCCTCTTATTGAGTCTGTTTAACTGATTGGAGAGTTAGTTGGGAGTAGACCACTCCTCTTATTGAGTCTGTTTAACTGATTAGAGAGTTAGTCTGGAGTGGACCACTTCTCTTATTGAGTCTGTTTAACTGATTGGAGAGTTAGTCGGGAGTGGACCACTCCTCTTATTGAGTCTGTTTAACTGATTGGAGAGTTAGTCGGGAGTGGACCACTCCTCTTATTGAGTCTGTTTAACTGATTGGAGAGTTAGTCGGGAGTGGACCACTCCTCTTATTGAGTCTGTTTAACTGATTGGAGAGTTAGTTGGGAGTAGACCACTCCTCTTATTGAGTCTGTTTAACTGATTAGAGAGTTAGTCTGGAGTGGACCACTTCTCTTATTGAGTCTGTTTAGCTGATTAGAGAGTTAGTCAGGAGTGGACCACTCCTCTTATTGAGTCTGTTTAACCGATTGGAGAGTTAGTCGGGAGTGGACCACTCCTCTTATTGAGTCTGTTTAACTTATTGGAGAGTTAGTCGGGAGTGGACCACTCCTCTAATTGAGTCTGTTTAACTGATTGGAGAGTTAGTCGGGAGTGGCCCACTCCTCTTATTGAGTCTGTTTAGTTGATTGGAGAGCTAGTCGAGAGTGGACCACTCTTCTTATTGAGTCTGTTTAACTGATTGGAGAGTTAGTTGGGAGTGGACCACTCCTCTTATTGAGTAAGTTTAGCTGATTGGAGAGTTAGTCAAGAGTGGACCACTCCTCTTATTGAGTCTGTTTAACTGATTGGAGTTAGTCAGGAGTGGACCACTCCTCTTATTGAGTCTGTTTAGCTGATTGGAGTTAGTCGGGAGTGGACCACTCCTCTTATTGAGTCTGTTTAACTGATTGGAGAGTTAGTCTGGAGTGGACCACTCCTCTTATTGAGTCTGTTTAGCTGATTGGAGAGTTAGTCGGGAGTGGACCACTCCTCTTATTGAGCCTGTTTAACTGATTGGAGAGTTAGTCGGGAGTGAACGACTTCTCTTATTGAGTCTGTTTAGCTGATTGGAGAGTTAGTCGGGAGTGGACCACTCCTCTTATTGAGTCTGTTTAACTGATTGGAGTTAGTCAGGAGTGGACCACTCCTCTTATTGAGTCTGTTTAGCTGATTGGAGTTAGTCGGGAGTGGACCACTCCTCTTATTGAGTCTGTTTAACTGATTGGAGAGTTAGTCTGGAGTGGACCACTCCTCTTATTGAGTCTGTTTAGCTGATTGGAGAGTTAGTCGGGAGTGGACCACTCCTCTTATTGAGTCTGTTTAACTGATTGGAGAGTTAGTCGGAAGTGAACGACTTCTCTTATTGAGTCTGTTTAGCTGATTGGAGAGTTAGTCGGGAGTGGACCACTCCTCTTATTGAGTCTGTTTAGCTGATTGGAGAGTTAGTCTGGAGTGGACCACTCCTCTTATTGAGTCTGTTTAGCTGATTGGAGAGTTAGTCGGGAGTGGACCACTCCTCTTATTGAGTCTGTTTAACTGATTGGAGAGTTAGTCGGAAGTGAATGACTTCTCTTATTGAGTCTGTTTAGCTGATTGGAGAGTTAGTCGGGAGTGGACCACTTCTCTTATTGAGTCTGTTTAACTGATTGGAGAGTTAGTCGGGAGTGGACCACTCCTCTTATTGAGTCTGTTTAACTGATTGGAGAGTTAGTCTGGAGTGGACCACTCCTCTTATTGAGTCTGTTTAACTGATTGGAAAGTTAGTCAGGAGTGGACCACTCCTCTTATTGAGTCTGTTTAACTGATTGGAAAGTTAGTCGGGAGTGGACCAATCCTCTTATTGAGTCTGTTTAACTGATTGGAGAGTTAGTCGGGAGTGGACCACTCCTCTTATTGAGTCTGTTTAGTTGATTAGAGAGTTAGTCGGGAGTGGACCACTCCTCTTATTGAGTCTGTTTAACTGATTGGAGAGTTAGTCGGGAGTGGACCACTCCTCTTATTGAGTCTGTTTAGTTAATTAGAGAGTTAGTCGGGAGTGGACCACTCCTCTTATTGAGTCTGTTTAACTGATTAGAGAGTTAGTCGGGAGTGGACCACTCCTCTTATTGAGTCTGTTTAACTGATTAGAGAGTTAGTCGGGAGTGGACCACTCTTCTTATTGAGTCTGTTTAGCTGGTTGGAGAACTAGCTTGCGCAGCTATCCATGACGATGACTTCTGTTTTGTTAGTCCAGCCGTTGTACTGCCGTGTTAGACACCGTTCAGAAACAATGAAGGTATGTAAATAAACATTTACACAATATTTCTGTGTAAGTAACGCATTTTACAACATATATATTTGTATTGAGCTGTGTGAGAAATTACAAACCAATCCAATTTATGAGGTCAATAGAAGTTTGTGGTTAAATGATAGCGCCGCTATGTGGTGTCCTTGATAATAGCAGCAAAGGTAAGACAAAATATCACCTTCACAATAAAGTACAACCTAATAAGTACTAAAGTAGTAAAGTTTTATGACGTTTATCAGCGTTCCCTTACATAAAGTAAGCTGCTGACGTGATACACAACCAAGCGCTCCCGTGTCTCGTAAAAAAAACAAAAAGCAGACTTTGACCAGCGAAATCAAGACACGCCCTTTCAAAATAAGACTATGTGCTCCTGCCGAGCACAGTGACCTCATCAAGTCATTGAAGAAGTGAAGAACCATGACCTCAACTTGTTGAAGGGACAAACCACGACTTGAACATGACTTGGTGTAAATACAAAACGCAGTCTTAGTAGATCACACGCAACACGCAGTCTTAGTAGATCACACACAACAGGTAGTCTTAGTAGATCACACACAACAGGTAGTCTTAGTAGATCACACACAACAAGTAGTCTTAGTAGATCACACACAACAGGTAGTCTTAGTAGATCACACGCAACAGGTAGTCTTAGTAGATCACACGCAACAGGTAGTCTTAGTAGATCACACGCAACAGGCAGTCTTAGTAGATCACACGCAACAGGTAGTCTTAGTAGATCACACACAACAGGTAGTCTTAGTAGATCACACGCAACAGGTAGTCTTAATAGATCACACGCAACAGGTAGTCTTAGTAGATCACACGCAACAGGCAGTCTTAGTTGATCACACACAACAGGCAGTCTTAGTAGATCACACACAACAGGCAGTTTTAGTCGATCACACGCAACACAGAGTTTTATTAGATCACACACAACAGGTAGTCTTAGTAGATCACACGCAACAGGTAGTCTTAGTAGATCACACGCAACAGGCAGTCTTAGTCGATCACACGCAACAGGCAGTCTTAGTAGATCACACGCAACAGGCAGTCTTAGTCGATCACACGCAACAGGCAGTCTTAGTAGATCACACGCAACACACTGTATTTGTAGATCACACGCAACAGGCAGTCTTAGTAGATCACACGCAACAAGCAGTCTTAGTCGATCACACACAACAGGCAGTCTTAGTAGATCACACACAACACACAGTATTTGTAGATCACACGCAACAGGCAGTCTTAGTAGATCACACGCAACAGGTAGTCTTAGTAGATCACACGCAACAAGCAGTCTTAGTCGATCACACACAACAGGCAGTCTTAGTAGATCACACACAACAGGTAGTCTTAGTAGATCACACGCAACAGGCAGTCTTAGTAGATCACACGCAACACGCAGTCTTAGTAGATCACATGCAACATGCAGTCTTAGTAGATCACACGCAACATGCACTCTTAGTAGATCACACGCAACATGCACTCTTAGTAGATCACACGCAACACGCAGTCTTAGTAGATCACACGCAACAGGCAGTCTTAGTCGATCACACGCAACAGGCAGTCTTAGTAGATCACACGCAACACGCAGTCTTAATAGATCACACACAACAGGCAGTCTTAGTAGATCACACGCAACACGCAATCTTAGTCGATCACACGCAACAGGCAGTCTTAGTAGATCCCACGCAACACGCAGTCTTAGTAGATCACACGCAACAGGTAGTCTTAGTAGATCACACGCAACACACCATCTTAGTAGATCACACGCAACAGGCAGTCTTAGTAGATCACATGCAACACACAGTCTTAGTAGATCACACGCAACAGGCAGTCTT